>NW_024581127.1:239302-482532 GCF_017639235.1 Corvus kubaryi | reverse complement strand
TCAACGGCTCCTGAGGATGGTAATAGAATACACTGCAACCCAGGACACCAAAGTAAATTGTAAACAATTCTAATTAAAACTTCCTAGATAATTTTTAATACAGTGATAAAATTAGAGATGTGAAATTGTGAAAAATCACTCTTCATTAATTACTGATTTTCCTCTTTCTGACACCCTTCTTGATCTACTCCCTTTTGGTGCGGAATGTTCCGTGATTCTCTCCTTAAGTTACTTTAAGTTATACTGCCTATGTACAAATTAAGACCGCAAAGGAAAAATAAACCATGCATAAAAGATATTAAATGCCCAGAAGCTACATTTATCAATTACATTCACACAATATTGGGAGAGAAATATGCCATTGAGTTCTGATAACACATATCCAGTCTATCCACTAAAATGGCAGCTCAAATAGTCCCAAGACTATTGTACAGAAGGCTGTTACAGCTTCAGTCACACCTCTAGACATGTGATCTCCACAATAAATGTGTCCAAGTTGACTTCAAAAGAGACAGAGCTCTGAATCTGCTTTTTGAAGTTATGCTTTGATCTTTTTTTGGTATTCTGATTCAGGAATACACGCTATGTATTAGTGTGCCTTTATATTACTGCTGAGTTTGATGCCATAAACTACAGCATTCTTTAAAAAATGTTCAGTGCAGATGCTCAGACCAATTGGAATTGATCTATTCCACTTACAGTTCATTGCTAGGTTGCAAGTTAGGTGTTTTGTTCTTTCAAGTTGTTAGGGTTTTTTTTTCTATCAGTTGAGTCCCACAGGGCTCTATTCCTGGCCTGTCATTCTTTGTATCCATAGAATTTATTTTGGCTTCAGTTATTTTTCAGTATGATCCAATTATTTATTTTTGAGGTATTTATAACTGCCTGGTTATTATATACCCAAGAATATCACAACTGATTTTTCTAACCTTAACTACAAGTCACTGATATTTTAGTATGTGAAATTAATGTTCCCTATTTTTAAAATTAATGCCGAACTTGTTCAATGCTAATAAATAATTAAGGATAAAATTCCTAGAGAAAAAGTACTTGCAAGATCAAATACATGACATATTAGAACATGTGCAACATTTGGAGGAAAGGATTTCTACGTATTGAAGAAAGTTCACATCATCCATTCACAACATCAGAACATTAATTTTATCTTAAAAAAGTAGGTTACAGAACTGGAGGGATTCTTCTTACTACCGAGTGGTTCTGTATTTTTTCCAGCTTTCTACCTTCCTAGGGATGAAAAACTGCTTCTGAAATTTGCTATTATCATCCTCTATGACATGATACTTGCTTCATGTGTTTGTATCTTTACTTGTCTTAGAAAAAGTGAAGTGAGCCAAGGACATTCAGGAGAGTGTGTGTGTTCACAGCACAGCACAGGATGCAAGCCAGAGAGGGAAGGAGCTGCCAACCTGCTCCTCAAGCAGAGGCTGTAGCAGGGAGCAGCAAACCAGGTGGGCCTTAGAGATGATGGAAAGAAGAACTTGGGAGGCCAAGCAGAATACCCTGCAAGTCAGAAGCCAGAGACTTGGTTGAGGCTCAAATGGTTCTCAACTATGTAGACACAGAAAACACTGGACGAAATGCTACAAGCCTCTTGTTTCTGTTCTGTATGATCCAGTAACTTTGAGTTTTCCATTTTAAAGTTTTCCATTTGCTAGTTTATAATGCAATTAATTCTGCCTTTTATGAGTTTTGTGTTGCAGTGTTTTTGGGAAGTTTTCTATAAAGGGAACTGTGCACATCCACTTCAAAGGTCTCACTGACTAAAGCTCTGTCACATTCAGCCCATGTTGCAATTTTCCTTTCCTTTATAACTCTTTTTTAATTTGCTTTAAAATCTGCTTAACATGCCTGCCCATTAATACCTTTTGCTGTCAGTCAGGGAAGTCTCCTTCTTCCCTGGCCCTTCCTTTATTAGCAGCTGACTTTGCTGGGATCCAGGTACAGAACTACCGTCTTTACCTCAAAAGACTTGATATCTTGAGCTTGCTACAGGTGCTAAAACTTGTACTTCCAGCAGCCTGAGAGGTCAGGTATCAGCTTTTTCAAAAGAATACTGATCTGATGCTATTTGCCACTTTATGACATCAAACCCATTAACACTCTGTAACATCTTTCTCCATTTCAGATGAGGCCGTTTCCATTTCCTCATCCTCCTCCTCATTTATCACTCTGCCTTTGCCCTCATGACTGTGAGTGATATTCTGTGTAGAAATCCTGCTTCACCACGACATTTGCTCCTTCGTGTGGGGCATTGTATGCGCTCCCCACCCTGCATCTACACTGCACTCACGGCAACACCTCCCTTAGGGGTGGTCTGCTCCAATCCTTGAGGTGGCAGACCCCAAAGTTTTCTACCACAAATCTCCCAGGGTTTTAGTGTCTTTAGATCCAAACTACCTTTTTTCCTCTGCTAAGCAGGCAATGCTGTCTCCAGCACTGGTGGAGCCCTCGTCTCCTCATCCCAGCAGAAAAACCCTCCCAGCAGAAGCCTGAGGTCCCACTGTGCCTTCTCTGAATCAAAGTCTACAGATAGGAAACAGAAGTGGATAAATCCCTTCAGTGATCTCCAGATTTTCAATATCTTCCTTTCAATTTTTTATCCCTGTCAATAAGCACAAATCAACAAGCTCTAATCTGTTTCTTCTTGCTTTTAGTTTTTCAAGATGAGGAAGCCAGCAAAATAATATTTTATTATATTTATTATTAATATTATTATATTATTTATCAGTATCGTGTGGGCCTTTTCCAGCCCCAGTAAATGCACTATCAAGTTCTTCTATGGTATCCTCAGTCTACCCCAGAATATATGACCATCCAGCATTTTAGACCCATTGTGAATATATCCGCTAAGTTTACTACTTAACCACATCCACGTGCTTCCTGCTCTATCTTCATATTCCAGTCAACTTCCTCTTCTCTTAATATTGCTTTTGATATTACCATCTCTGTCACCAACTTAAATTAGCTTCTTAACACCCCAAAACATAAAATCACTACTTTCTCAACTTTAAAAAGAGAACTAAGAAGGTAGAGCATTATAAAATGGGAGCTTACAATAGCCAGTGGTCTTCTCATATATGATGGAGTGAAAAAAGAAATATCACATGTGTTAGCAAACATGATGGCAAGGAGAATGGTTTTCATTCTCCATACCATAGAAAGTGGTATCATTTCATATGAGGAGAAGGATGAATGTCTGGAGTAGAGTCTGTAACAGGATTAATACCACTTTGAAGCCACCAGTGAATCAATCTGCAAATGAAAAAGAAAGATAATGCAATACTGCCCTCATCCATAAAAAAACTCTCCCTCAAGAAAGATGAAGTAAAAAGACACTTTTATGAAAACCTTGCAACTCTCAAACTTCAGTCCTCCAAAATAACATACTGTCATGATTAAGGAGGAAAAGAAAATGAGTAGAAATCAATGCTAAGGAATAAGAAGCATCATATAAATGGTCAGAGTCACATAGTATCACTTAATTTTGCTGTATCTAATCTGTGATATTGAGAAAAACACAGATGAACTTAGATTAAATTACTGCTAACAAAGCCAACTGTATATTTACTGACTCAAGGCAAAAGGATGTCAAATGAAGTTTAAAGTGAGTCCAGCTATGACCCAAATTACAGAGCCCCAGTAAGCGAAAGACTCGTTATGATACAGAGTAAATAAAGCACATCAGCAGTACAGACTAAATGCAATAAATATAACGTAGCCTTCTTGAAAAACAGCTTTTCTAGGAACAGGCAATATATTCTATTTGACCAACTGGCCCAGCTGGAAAACCGTAACAGCTATATCTCCTGATTTGTTAAGACAACACCTCTTGCTATAAATCTTGCTTATCTTCTATACTGAAACCATTAAGGTTGCTGAAATAGTAGAACTAGAAAATCTAAAAAGCACAACATGTAGACAATAAGTCAAAGTTTAAAACAGGAAGAATTTTTAAAGGTTACTTTATGAAAGGTTGAATTGTGATGACATCAGAAGCACAGTAAAGAGAATTAAAGAATAGGTAAGAATTTCACAGGAGAAAGAAAAGTGTTTAGCAAACAATCACCTAAATTAGTTTCAATATTTTAATCACAGTATATTCTGAATTGGAAGGGACCCACAAGAATCATTGGGTCCAGCTCTTAAGTGAATGGCCCATACAGGGATCAAACCTACAACCTTGGTGTTAATTAGCACCATGCTCTGACCAAGTGACTTAGCTGCTCCTTTCTCTCATTCTGTGACTGTGGCTCTTCTAAGTAATTCTTGTGATGCTTTATTTGCAAGGGTCTTTCTCTTGCTTTGACCTTATCCCTTTCTCTTCTAAACAAAACCAACAACTTTTCTTGGTGGAAGATGCTCCTTACCTTTAGATTTATGAGATTCAGACCTGAGACTTTCAAAGATGGGTAAAATAGTGTATAGTTAATTCTTATTCATTTTTTTTCAGTTTTGTTACATTTTGAGAAAGTATCTATCACCAAATAAAATTATCTTCAAAATTTACCTGACCGTGACCTGAAATTTATGGCTTGGTCCAATGTACTTCATTTATTTGTGCTGGTTAGCCATCTCCTCTTGAATTTATGGTACCTGCTTTGCACAGCAGCTTGAATATCCTCTAAGGCTATAATGTATGATTACATACACTAGAACCCATTAGACTAAAAGAGATTTGTATGATTATATATTGTATGATTTTTGTCATGGATACTCCCTTAAAACAGGAAATGAGCACCTTTGTCTTTTCTACTGCTGTATTTCAAAGCTTTGTGCTATTAGAATTGTGAACAAACCTTATCGGCAGTCTCTCAGCTCAGCTGGTCTGCATGGAGCTGTTTTAATTTTTGAGGCTATTATCTGTAAAGAAGAAGGGAGGACTTTTCTTTCTTCTGAGATGAAACCTCACCATCTCTCTAGCAGGCTGGGCATGGGCATAAAGGAAAATGCATTGAGAACTCTGACCACCTAAACTGCTAATTCATCTACAAGACTGTTGAGTCTGTCAAACAGGTTGAGTTATGCATCATATCACGGTAACTGTGGGTACAGTTGTCTCAACTGTAACTGTTCATTGCTCACTGAATTCCCAGATTCCTTATCAGCATATAATAAAGACAATTTACAGCCCAGTGTAGAGCCTGACTAATCCTGTGCCCTCCTTGGCTCAGCACACCCCTTCATTCCGGGGGCACATCATTTGCTGCAGCTTACACTTCCCACACCAAAGGCAGCAGTTTTTACAAGACAGAGATCTTAGGCATGATTTGCTGATTGGGAAGTCACCACTCAGGCAGCAGCAACAATGAAATGGATGTTACTTAAGCTGAGACCCAGAAATTAGGATAACCTATATGCATGACAGTTAAGTTTTGGGAGAGATAGCATTTACACAGAAGAGTGGGAGTCTGAAAAGTTTCTTTTTAAGCTCCACAAACTAAAACAGACACAAAGCTGTCGCTGTTCAGAAATGAAGAAGTAAGAGGACCACTACTGGAAGTGGAAAATGGATTTGTGAAGAGGTTTCATTTTAATGGAGCAGCTGGATGAAAGATGCAGACAGGAATGGGCTCCACTTAGGCCTGTATGTGATGTTGAGTGGAAAGCTCAAGGGAGCAACACTGGATGCTGGAGTAAGATTGATTTAACAACAGACGCAATTTAAGTGAAAAGGCTAAGGTGCTGGCAACTGGGGCTTGGGATAGCATCCATTTAAAAACAGATCTAATTTAAACAGAAAGGCCAAGGAGGTGGAAGGTGGAGACTAAAACAAAATCAATATTAAGTTAGGTTAGTAGAAACTAGAATCAAATGAGCCAGTTAAAAAAAATGGGCATATTGTGTATTTGGGAGTAAGGAAGCAATGCATGGATCTAAGCACTATCAAGGAACTCTCATTAAATGATATAACCCCTAAAATCAGAATTGTAATTTCATTCTAATAAGAATATTATTTATTACAGTAGTAAACAAAAAATCTTAAAAGAAAGGTATGAACTCCAGTTTAAACAAAACTGCATTATTATAAATATATTCCTACTTGAAGATAATTCTCTTCTATCACAAAATCACAGGCTTGTTGCGGTTGGAAGGGACCTCCAAAGATCATGTAGTCCAACCCTCCTGCTAAAGCAGGTTCACCTACAGCAGGTTGCTATTGGTGAATATCTACAGAGGGAGAGACTCCACAGCCTCTCTGGGCAGCCTGTTCCCATGCCCTGCCTCCCTTAAAGACTTTTTTTTCTCATGCTCAGGTGGAGCTGCCTGTGTTTGAGTCTGTAACCACTACCCCTTGTCCTGCCACTGGGCACCACCAAGAAGAGTCTGGCCCCATCCTCTTGACACCTGCCCTTAAGATGTCCGTATGCATTGATAAGCTCTCCTCTCATTCATCTCTCCTCCAGACTGAAAAGGTCCAGCACCCTCAGCTTTTCTTCATAAGAGAGATGCTCCAGTTCCCTAATGCTCTTTGTAACCCTCTGCTGGACCTGCTCCAGGAGCTCCATGTCTCTCTTCTCCTGAGGAGCCCAGAACTGCACACAGGACTCCAGATGTGGCCTCACCAGGGCTGAGTAGAGGGGCAGGATCACCTCCCTCAACCTGCTGGCAATGCCCTTCCTAATGCAGCCCAGGACACCACTGGCCTTCTTGGCCACAGGGCTCTGCTGGCTCATGGACGGATGTTGTCCACCAGGACCCCCAGGGCCTTCTCTGCAGAGCTGCTTTCCAGGAGGTCAGCCCCAGCCTGCGGTGGTGCAGGGGGTTATTCTTCCCTAGGTACAGGACCTTGCATCTGCCTTTGTTGAATTTTTAGATAGTTGTACAAATGTACAAATGTATGTATGTATATGTATAGATATATATATATATTTATATGTTATATGGCATATAATACTCATAGAATCACCAAATCACCATAATTTGGTTTAGAAGAAATCTTTAAAAGGCCATGTAGTCTGACTGCCACTGCACTGAGCAGGGAAATCTTCATCTAGATCAGGCTGCTGACTTTGAGTTTTGTTTCCAGGGATGGGGCACCTGGCACTTCTCTGCACAACCTCTTCCAGTGTTTCACCATCCTCACTGTAAAAATATTCTTCCATGTATCTAGTTTGAATATTCTGAATCAATGGTGGAAATGCTTAATGCTAATTGTATTTGTAAAACAGAAATCAATCAGGTAGTAGTGAACTAATCTTTAAAAACTCTAGCTATCAGTCTGGAAATCAATTCAAAGTTAAGGGCAGTCTGCATATACCTGTGTTTGAACCAAAATATGTATATATTCAACTACATACTCATCCATATGGATATACATATTCACCTACACACATATATACATATATATACATGTACATATTTATCAAAATTGGTAAAATTGTCTCATGATATGATACTGTTCTGACACATTTATCTGTACAGAAAACTGTATGAGTGCTTTCTGAAAATAGTACATAAAATCTATTTTGCTTTCCATACAGATATTTCTAAATACTTTACCTGTGCTCCCGAAGGCTCATATAAATGACTACATATCATACATGAGCATATTTCTACAGCCAGAATCCAAAACTGTGGATGGAAGCTAGTGATTGCAGCTCTGTATCTTTTGGCAGCTGAACACTCACACAAGCCATTGGTATAACAGAGATCTTAAAAATAATATGAAATTTTACACTCCTAAACTCTTCCTCATCTTTGTACAAAAAAAGAATGAATGGAGAAGTCCAGCTTGATCAAAATGACCAAGTATCATTTCAATGTATGAAGCAGAGGAGAATATGCCTCACCCACTGAGCTGTCTGTAGTGCCAGGTACAGCTGGCTCTGGGCACTTGGGATTTCCTCACCCACACAAGAACATTTCAAAGCTGTACTGTGTGTTTATCACTGCTGCTGTGACATACTAATATTCTGGAGAATATCCAGTATTTTTTTTTTTTTTCTGAAGTGATTGAGGTGATTCTTTTCTACTGAATTTCAGGAAGAAATTTCTGACTTGTGCTTAAGGGAGGAATTGTGGGAATGCACTGGAGGTACTCTCATCATTTGAGTGATTTATCCCCTTCCTTAATGAAAAATGAATGAGCTGCTGGCTTGCATGGAAATGGTGTCTTGACTGTTATCTTCATACCTATTCAAGCCAACCAACAGTAAGAAATGAATTCTTTACTGAAGACAGACTAAAATATTCTACTGAATTTGTTCAGAAACTCAAGGGGGATTTCCTCAAGTTATTTGATTCACACCTTAGAGTAAGCTATGTTCTTCCAATGAAAAATTGGAAGCTCACACACTATTTAGATTATGCCATTTCCTTCCAATTTGTCTGCACCCTGTCTGGACAAACCTTACATTTTGAATTCCATATGAAACATAAGGTACTTTCAAGGAGGTAACTTCTGCTGCTGCTAGAAATCTTCCGCAGTTAAGACCTCCCTTTTCCTACACCGTGCACCATATATTATGTAAAGACAATCTCTTAGCTTCAACAGTGTTCTGCAACAGTCAATGGAGAATACAACTGGAAATGAAGACCATTTTGTACATTTTGCTAGGGGAATGTAAAAGCACACAGTTGCATGAGTATATATATATATATATATTTTTTAGATTTGCTTTCCTGTGACAGATTATTCATCCAATATTTTGAAACAGAAAAAACCAGAAGGGGGGATCATGCCTTTGCTGCAATATTTTGCCAATAACCTATCTAGAATCAAGATTTTTTCCTAGTATTTATATTTATATTGTTTAATTGCTTTTAATTTGCACCACCTCAAAGATTTACCCTTGGTTGTGTGTGTTATATCTATCCATATGTTTCCATAGGAACTAGAACAAATGCTTTCTCAGGCATTGCATGATAACTGAATGTAAAAAAAAAAAAAAAAAGAAACAAAAAATAAATTGAAAGAGTATGTAGAGGTAACTTAAATAGTGTAATGTCCCTCCAGTATTTCTTCCTTCATTAAATGCTTCAGAATTCACTGTGTTAGTAGGAATGAGGATGCATTTTCAGGTAATTCACACACTAAGGCTAATGATGAATAAGAGCACACCAACAGGACTGTAGGACCATAAAATGTTGTTAGACCATAAAGTGTTGTTAGAATAGAGGTTTATCCTTTATATTTCCATTACAGGACAAACTGGAATCAGGAATAAGTAGGGTAGTAAACAGGTGAGTCTGCATCTAATCAACAAACTCCAGCTGGACAGACCTCTAGAGTCTACACAAACTGCAACCTGACATTTGTCTCCATTAAATGTCTGGTGGGGATGTCCTGGGCCACAGCTGAACTGAGGAAGCCCCCTGGACATGCCCGGTGACATTTCTGGTCACACCACAACCTCTCCCTCAGTTCATGGTAGGCATCTGCAAGATGATGACAGCAGCTGCTAGCAGGGAATGAGCTGCCCTGAAATGCAGGCAGCACCTCAGTAAGAGGAGCAGCAGCAACCACCTGTGGCATTGGCTGGGCTCCCTGGCTTTCCAGATGTCACAGACCACAGGGGACAGGTATGTTGGACTCTTCATCTCTGCAGGAGGCCACATTTGTTTATTTTCACAAAACTGTTCTGTTTTGTAAAAACAGGATACATTTGGTTATGAATCCACTACTATTCTATGCCTAGCAATACGCATACCTGGCAAAGATACCTGATTCTGTTGTTTTTCCAATACAGGTGAATCAAAATTCTGGTGATTTGGGTTTCTCATCCAGATGAATAGAAAGATGTAAACTGCTTTCAAGCCTTCCAAAAATTCTGATAGTCAGTCCCACTTTCCAGAAACGCTAAAGTCAGGAGAATGCTGTCAATCTGGCAGCTATAGTGCTGTCTCACTGCCAAGCAGTAAAACTTATTATCATTTAAAAAGTCTGTGTCAAGCATATTCATCCACTGGTCAGTAACAACACATTTTGTTTCAATGTATCAAGTCGTTATGGTTTAAAGGTGAGAGTGGTGAGTGCTAAAGCCCAGCAATGACCTGTGCTGCTCTCTGACAAGTTTCGTAAGTCCTCATTTTCAGGGAGGTAATTTAGGACAGTTGTTGCCTGGGGATGTTTGATTCTTGTATTGCCCAACAGCAATGTAGTGTAGAATCCTCCTTCTTGGTGATCCTTGATATCAAACATTTTATCACTTCTCAGAAGGTAAACAGACTCGAATACATGTACTGTTGCAATTAATGTAAAGGTAGTAGTAGTGGGTTCCCAAAAACTCCTTAGTTAAGGAAACTTGGATACTTATATATAAAGATAATAAAATACATATAATATTAGCTATTGCTAGCTAGTTCTTCATTCACTTTTCAAAAAAATAGCACATTTATGAGAAATTTATCACCACTGGACCTACTGTGTAACTATAAATATTAAATTAAATGTGATGTAAGATTCTTTCTCTCTTGTTTGATTACTGACAACAGATGCTCAATGGTGTGTATGAATGTAATGCCATATGTCAGATAAGGCAATGCAGTAGTTTTTCAGAGGAAGTAATAACGTATCTTGCTTTACTTAATATTTTTCTAATGATGGCATATGGAGGGTCATATTGGTACTACAATATGGGGTAACTTGTAATTTGTAAAAACAAACTCATCTTCCTCTCTGTTCTGAAAGAGCAGCTGAGCTCTGAATATGACTAGCATAGAGGACAGCCAAAAATAATCCTTTTTTTCTTTATTAATTTTGTTCCTGTGTCTTCATTTAGGGGATAAATCTTCATGGTGAATGGAAGCCCTTTCCTTTATTTTTGCTCATGCACAAAAGAGGTTTAAGTTTCCTTGGATTGGCCCTTTGGAGTTTCAGCCTCACTTTTACAAAAACGCTGAAATCACAATTGTAGTTTTGTGGTAAACCTTCCCCTCTGATTTATTTCCCTATGGAATTTGTTTACAAATCAGTTTCCACTCCACAAAATCCAGTACAGTACTGTCACTTCTGACATGTGTCAGTGTCACATTTACGAATTAGTATTTAGTGGTAATAGTGCTATCAACTGTTTTCAAAAATGTCCAGAAACTATTTAGAAATTTAATCATGATTTTAGCAACATATTTTGCCTAGTCTCCAGACTCCACTGAATTAAAACAGTAACTCTGACAAGGTGGAAACCAGTTTCTGAGTTCATTTTTAGGAGAAAATGATTCACAAACAGTATAGTGACAGGCTTTTATGATTACAGATTTCACATATTCTATTCCTTCAAAAGGGCTTATAGAGATTGATAGATCTACAAAGAAAGAAATGAAAAAATGAAGGGAAGAGATATAAATAGACTTTTTCATTAAGATGAATGATGGAAGGTATTAACCCCACTACAGCAGTGTGCCTTTTACATGTCTTTTTTTATTCATTCCTTTTGACCTGTTATCATCTTCCTTCTTAGTAGAAGTTAACTACAGTATGAAATGTAGGCAAGGTGAGCAATAGTGGGAAAAAAAATATTTCCTCAAGCATTATTACTGTTCAGAAAAGTGTCCATCAGATGAAATGTCACGCTCAAAATCCATTCAAGCATTGCACAGAGGCTAAACAGGCAGCTATTATTAATTTTTAAGTCCGCCTGATGGGTTTCAGACCAAGAACTGGGGTTAACTTGATGCACTGAATATTGCAGAGTATATTTAATTAGGGAGGCTTTGACTCTCAGACGGCTGAGAATTTATTCTGTGCAAACCACTGCTAAAATATGATGGAATAGCTGCATCTACCTAAGAAAAAAATCTGCTGCATCATATTAAAATGCATAAAATTGGCCTCAGTTCCAGTTTTTTGGACTTTTATCCTAAACACTGCCTACTTTCAATCTGTTTTGAAGCACCACTGTACTTACAACTAGAATAATTTTCTGTTCATTATGCTGCAAGTTAGCAATGCAAAATTCTCCAGAATAAGTCCTGTTCTTCTCAGCTAATAACCAAACCAAACCATTTTCTGACTGTGCCTTAAACAGATGTTTCTTTATTTAAAACATGTCTGTGGGATTCCTATGAAGGGGTTAACATTTGTCTTTAATGTATATATCTATAAGCATTAGAGGGCTCTAAAACACAAATGGGCACTAAGACACAAAGTGAGATATTAAAGAGCTGTTCATTTGGTTTTAATCCAGTTCAGAATCTCAGAATGCAATAAAAAAAGTAGCAAATCAGAAATGACTTCTCTCCAATGGTTGTAAAATCTCCTAGCTGTATCTATTCCACTTCTTTGCTCCTCTTTTTCCTTCCTTTATGCACTGCTCTTGCCCCTGCCCCAGGTCATTCTCTGCCAACCAAAAAAACCTATTCATACAAGAGTCTAGAAGATCAAATGTGTCTTTAGATAAATTTGAAATGGGAAATTTGTCCATTCCTAAAAAAGAACATTACACCATACTTTCCAAGACAAGTGAGGTGATTTTCACTTATAATAGAAGACCAAATTGTTATTGATAATTCTGAAAGACAAGCAGAAATTAAATGCAGACCCCTGAGTTGTTTGAGGAGAATGGAAACTGGGTTAGTTCTACATACTGGATCACCTTAGAACTTGATGTGTTTTATTGGTTGATAAATATGTCACCAGTTCTCCATTCTCAGTGATTTAAATTTCCATCTGTATCATATGGCTCGAAACCCTCGAAAGACAGTTAGGTGGGGTCACCATAGAAGGAAAATGAATCAGGCCCCATCTCTTCTGAAACAGACAAGTTTTCAAAGTGAACAGGGCCCTTAACTTGACAAAAACCCTTTGGTGAGGCCTTGAATATGTAAACCACAAATGTTCTGTAGCACATGACTGCAGTTTCCATGAACACATATTCTTTGCTGGGAGTTTTGTCTTTCACACATGCCTAAAACAGGATATGTGAAGCACGTTATAAAGGGCTAAACAAACCTAACAGTTACATAACATATTTGTGTAAAAAGTGAAGAGTCTGCCTTCCCAGGTACAGATGCATCTGTGTTTGCATGTGGATGTGCATGTGCACACATGACTATTCTTCAAAGGCACTGGAGTTTGTGTCTTCCTCATCAGTCTGCAGGCCTTCCCTAACACCTAAAGTAGCCTCCCTGTTCCAGGAATTTAGTTAGTCACTGTTTCATAAAGAAGGTTTCCAGCTATCCATATGAAGCCCTGGCTGCTGCCGTGGCTCATCACAGCCATATGGAAAGGAGCTGTCTCTGGATTTCACTGACCAAAGACTGTGTTTATCCATCCCAAACTATACAGCCATTGTGCAGCTGTGCCATCTTCTGTTGATATCCTGTGTTACCAATTCCTGACTATCTGGCAGCTTCCAGCTTTCCCAGGGAGCATTTTCTGTGCTTTTTCTCCTCAAGCCTTACATTTTATGTTCCAAGTGTTCATATTTCTCCTTTGCAGCATCCATCTTTATCCAGGCTCCTTGTGCCTTTCCACAGTACACTACGTGCACAACATGCTTATGTCTCCTTACCACTCAATTTTATTTGAGTATCTCTTTGATATATTTTCTTCCTAATAAAAACCTAAATTAAATTGTTAAAATAGATTTGATACTAATGTCTGTTGCATGACAATAGAGAACTGAACATTGTACCATTTGTAGCAGTGCAAAAGGATTTTGTTCATAGTTCTTCATACTGTTTTCAATCAAACAGTCTGCTTTCTCACCACAGGCATGAATTACTTGAATTATGTTTTCAATAAGATTTTCCAGATATTGTCAAATGTTTTCCTAAAAACTAAATTAATTTTTTCATATGATATTCATCCACTAGAGCTATTCTGTGAAGAAACAAAACAACTGTAAAAAGATTTATGAATAAAAGTTTATATGGTTGCATAAATACAAATAAATGCTATTTATCCTAAAACCATAAAATGCTATTGAAATTCTTTTTTTTTTTCTCCTAGAGAGAGCTATTTTGCTGTTTACCTCATTTTAAATTAGAGGAAGTAATTTACATGATCACATATTGTCCCTTTTTTAATTTGTTCTTGTATTTGCTCCTCTGCTCATCCAATATTTTTCCATTCTCTCTCCTGCTTTTACCAATGGCTACCCTAGTCATGTGGGTATGGTGACATCCTTAGGCAACTCTCACAACCACTTTTCACACAGCATCCTACCAAATTGTTCGGCACATTCAGATTTTTCCAATACCCCCTTAACAACTTTTTGAGAAATATTTTTTAAAGGTGTGCACATTTTCAAACTTTTGGAACAATATGAGTGTATATAGGTAAGAGTTTCATTGATAAAGGCAAGTTAAGAGCATGGGGTCAGCATTTTAAATATATGGTCTAGGTGCCTGTAAGTGTAGATCAGGTTTGCCTAGTTATTGATCAGAGTGATACTGCACACTGTAAATGGCTTGGTCTGTCTTCCCCATTAATTTTACTGTTGATAAAGCTGTCATTTGGAAAAACAGATTAAGAGGCTTCAGGAGCTTTGATTCAAATGTAAATGTACATACATAAAGAAACATATATATCTATATGTATCCAACATGGATCACATAGTTTTCATCACTGTGACTGGCTCATGTAAGAGGTTCACAAATCTCTATGAAGAAGCTCAGAGGTGCAATCCTACCTAGATAACTTGCTAGTACCTAAATAAGTAAGTCTTTAAGCATAATTGGTTGTGCACATGAATGCCAGATTCTGCCATTTTTCCAACTTTGTTCTTTGCCTTGGTAGTTCAATGCAAGACTGAGTCTCAGCCCAGGTACCTTGGCTCCAGAGATGGTGAGGTGAGTATCAGTACTTACAGCTGTCCTCCTCCTCCATGAAAATACTGATCACGTAACAGGCACACACAAATCCAATCAGCTGTGTGAAAGAAGAGGAAAAGCAATCAGTAGAACACATTGAACATTTATAAAGCTTTTAGTCCAGTGATATATAAACACACAGCTAGACTTTAAAAATATTTACTTCTATTTCCTGCATTTGCAAATTTCAGTGCAAACGGTCATAAGCAGCTAAATTAATTTCGTCTCTTTTGCTCATGTCACATAACATATTTTATATATAAATATGCATTTTATATTTTAGAATATTTTCCTAGCCCCACTGGGATCAGTATTGATGAATACTGCTACTGAGTAATACTGATGGAAAACTTCTGTATCTTGATGTTCAGCTATTATTTACATTTCTTTGTTCTTCAATACTTCTGTTCTCACATGACTTATTCCACATGAATGTGGGCCCCCTATGTACTTCATATGCCTATTAAAATGGCAAAATATTTATTGACTGCTACAGAATTAAGTCATAGTAACACTTCTGTGGAACCCACAAGAGATGTCTTTTTGTGTTGAATAAAGTGTCCCAGTGAAGAACTGTTTAGCAAAATTTAAAACTGATAAGTGAATTGTCATGATGTAGCTGAACAGTAAAACTGGGTTATGCTTCATCGACATCAGGAAACACCTTACCAGTAATTCACATTAACTATGCAGGAAATGAACAGAATCATTTTCCCCAAAGGCCAACAACAGTCAAATCATGCCATTATTTTAACAGCAGCACCCACAAAAACATGCTCCTTAACCCATATCTGTGTCACTTGTGCCACCAAGAGGAAGGGATTAAGATCTTTAGGATCAAGAAATAGAAACTCCACTCACACCTTATCCATACAGACAAAATATTTTCTTAGGATCATGACCAAAGATGAAGAAAATCCCACTGGGCAAGGAAACCTATTAAACTGCACTGGCCAGACATGTCCAATCTTGAGAAAATATTGTTTGTGCAGCTGTACACAATTCATGCTAGCTGAAAGCCGTGAAAAGACTCTTCATGAGAGATTTCAAAAATAGCCCAGAGATTACTTTTAAGAACACTCCTTTTTCTCTGGTCCATTCAAAAAATCTAATTAAAATAGTTCTTCTAAGGATGTTGCGGATCAACCATCTGAGAAAGAGGTAATTTAATACTATCTAGACAGGTATAAGCTCCTTCAGAAGCACGGAAATCATTCCAACCTGCTTTCTGGTTGGACTGCACGAGGAGCTTTACAAGCAGCTCCAAAAGCCCCTCCACAGACAAAAAGCTTGTCCACACAAGGGAATTCAGGGAAGTTAAGATGAATTAACTAAAGCCGTGAAATCAATGCACATAAGATAAAGTACATTAAATCCCTGTGTGGCCTTTCCCATTCAGAAATAAAGTGGCCCTAGTTCACTGCAGCTTAATCCTTCTCCAAGGGATTAATCTTCCCACGGAGAATTAAGCTACAGGATGCTGAAGCTGAGCTACTTGTGAATGAGGGCTGTCACAGCACTGTGGCACAATCCTGCTGGAGCTTCCTCTCCAGGGCATTCACCTCGCTGGTGTTTTGACAAAGTGACTTTAATCAACTTTTCTCTCATTCTGAGCAGACTACAGTATCAGCAGCTTCCTTGACTGCTTTTTTGTGTCCAGTTGGCTGCGTGGTGTTTCCACAGCCTCTCTCAGGTGAACAGCACTTTGTTGCACTGATGCTCTGAGCCAGCTAAATGCAAACCAGCTCTGGAGAAGGCGCTCGCTGGAGATGGCTGGGATGGATCTATGCCTGAGCTGCCCATTCCCACGTGCCTGGTGTCATGGTGGCTGCAGCAGGATGGGACCCACAGACACAGCAGGGCTGGCTGGGTCACTGTGTGCTCATGTTTACCTGCTGAGGTAAATGCTCACCCAGGACCAGCACCGGCTTACAGATTAAGCACATTTTTTCCCTAAACTTCACAGTTTAGAGCACCTTTCAGGCATGACAACTAAAACAATACAATATAAAGGCTTCCAAGAGATAAAAAGACAAATAATACCTGAGATGTAAGGCTTGTGTCACCTGAAGGTTACACATAATTAAAAAAAATATTGCATTAGCACCACAGAAACACCAGAACACAGGTGATTTTTCATAACTGAATGTCACCTGTCTATTTACAATGTTTCTGGATGACCATTTGTGTTGTGCAATTTGACTACATAAGTCACTTGGGTTTGTTTCTTTTTCCTAAACACAACTAAAATATGTTGAAGAGCAAAACTGCTGAATAAATAATGAACATGATAGAAACGAATTGTAGTACAGCCTGTGGGTTAAGTGTTTGTGAAGGAAGATCAAACATTTAGAATTAGAAATTAGAATTTACTCTTTCCCCATCATGTATTTATTTTTTCTTATTAGTAGTATTCTGTATAAATTAATTTTATTTATAAATGCAATTCCTGCTTTATATGTACATGTGTACTCTATATCCATGCATATCATATAAAACATATCTCTGTAAGTACTTCCAGCAGATTTCTCAAATGTCTAAGATGTTGGACATGTGGATAAAGCACAGCAAGACTTCCCCTCTAACAAGTAATAAACAAACTGACACAGAGAAAGCAATAGGGAAAAGTGCTCAGTCTTCCCAAAAAATGTGGGTCATGACAAGCCTGAGTTCTACAGTCCTAAGAGCTTATATCTTGCTCTTCTAGTAGACCTTCTCCTTAAAGTTAATCTTTTCCCACTCTCTTCAGTGTTTGAAACACACTTTGCCTAATCTATGACCTTCTTGCAAATCAGCAGCCTTTCTCTACTTCTCAGAACTATATTTCTTTATATTCCTCAGCATTAGTAAATACCCCTCATTCAGTTAGAAATCACTGCTAGCTGTTGTATTTATGATGTATATTTGTTTAAAACACACCATTTCCTCCATCTGTTTAGTTATTAATACCAGGAGAAATAAAAAATATATTCACCCTCTTTCAATTTCATAGTCTTTTCAAGGAGAAAAAAAAGATGAGGTGACTAACCATGCTAGGAGATATCATAACCCACCATAATCCAACTATATCTTTCTGTACTTAAATGTCAGAATGCATGTTTCTGAAAGAACAAAGCAACAAGGAAGAAAAAGAGCCCTTTAGCATCAAGTGTCAGGTACTGCTGCTCAGGAGGGGACAGCCATGCTTGGCTTGTAACTAACAAACAAGTAGTTATAGTTGTGTAACTGCTACCTACAGCACCACTAACAAGAAGTGATAAAGTGGGAATATACTCTTTGACAGATGAGACCCGATTCCAGATCCTTAAACAGAGTTACAGCCACCACTGTGAATATTTTTGTAAATTAATTAATTAAAACCTCTTATTTTGCGTTATTGATGGCCAGGCTAATAAAATATTTATTCCAACAAATTACTTTTGCTATCTTGACTAACGCAGTTGCAGTTTAATTAATAGTGTTATGCTCATGTGAGCCCATCCAGCCATCATGCTAATTGCCAGTCTTGGTACTGGAAATGTTGGCTATTGGCCCGGCACCAAGTGATAGACTTAAATGTGTGTTCCCTGATAACTAAAGCAAATATGATGCAAAGGAGCTGGAAGATACTTAATTTTGTCATCTTGAGTTTCAGTAATCATTCAAAGGGACCAATGAAGTGGTTGGAACAGGACATCCAAAACATCAAAGCTCACTAGTACCTGAGAGTATAAATAAGAGCCTCTGGCTTGATCCAGAGAGCAATTTAGATGGCAAGGTGGCCTTGTCTTGACAATGTTGAGTTCAAGGCATGGAAACATTCTCTGATCCCTGCACTCTACAAGACTGCCTGTCTTGCCTGGAGAGCCCAGTCTAGTTAAGTGTCTCAGAAGACACTTGTCAGTGCTATTCTGCAGAAAATCAGGTGGGAAATTGTGGGAAGAGGCTGCTGTCCCCTGCTTTCATCCATCTATGCAGTGGTTAGGGTACACGCCTTTCTCTAGAGAGAATAAGCAATACATAAAATACTCAGCTATTTCAGGGAATCACAGAATGGTTTCAGTTGGAAGGGAATTTAAACCTCTTCTGGTTCAACCTCCCTGACATGGGCAAGAAGATCTTTCACTAGATCAGGTTTCTCAAATCCCATCCAACCTGTCCTTGAACTCTTCCAGTTTTGGGACATCCATAATTGCTCTGGGCAACCTGTTCAAGTGCTTCACCATCCTTATTGTAAAAAATATCTTCCTTCTATTCAACTTTGATCTATGCTCTTTCAATTTACAACTCTTACCCTTTTCCCCCTCACCACAGACCATGGTAAAAAAGCCTCTTTCCACTTTTCTTATAAGCTCTCTTTATAAACTGAAAGGTCAAAATAAAAAGTAAAGTTTAAATAGCCCCAATTCTCTCAGCCCTCCAATTATTCTCATGGCCCTCCAAGTGGAGTGTCATGAAAGCAGAGTAGAGGGGTAGAATCACCTCCCTCGACCTGCTGGCACACTTCTTGTGATGCAGCCAAGAGTACAATTGGCTTTCTGGACTGCAAGTGCACTTTGCTGACTCATGTTAAGTTTGTCATCCACCATGATCCCCAAGTTCTTCTCAGCAGGGCTCCTTTCACGCCGTTCATCCCCCAGCCTGTACTGATATTACGGACTGCCCTGAGCCAGGTGTAAGATCTTGCACGTGACCTTTTGAACTTCATGTGGTTCACATGGGCCGACTCCTGGATCCTGCTGAGGTCCCTCTGGGTGGCATCTCTTTCCTCAAGCCCATCAACAGCACCTCTCAGCAAACCTGCTGAGGGTGCACTCAATACTGCTACATCAGTAATGAAGACATGAAATAACACTGGTCCCAGTATGGGCCCCTGAGTGATACCACTTGTTGCTGGCTTCCCTTTGAACACTGAGCCATAATTCTTTGGACATGACCATACGGTATTTTTAGACCCATCAGGATTTTCACACCAAAAACCTTATTTCTTCAGTGACTAGCTGGTAAGTGTTGCTAAATTCTCCAAATCATAGTGAAGGATGGGCTCAGGGTGTGAGAAACAATTGTCACCTAGGCTATAAGTTGGCAGAGACTTCAGTGTGGAGTCCTTATTAGTGGTAGGACTTACTAGGATTTCTTATTAGTGGTACATGGGTACATGGATATGACGCTATTATCAAGGCTTTTGATGCATAATTTATTTTCTGCTGACATCCTTAGGTAGAAATAAAATAGTAGTAGTCTCTGTTATTTTTCTCCTGTGCAGGCAGTAGAGTCTCAAGAGGACTTTAATGCTTTAGCCTAACTAAAATCTCCAGGCTTAAGCTATGGACATCTGCATGAAATATAAATGCTTAGTCTAATAGAAGTGAAATTAGATTATATAATTGTCCATCATTAAACTGAGAGAAACTATTAAAACATGTAAGAAATTAAAAAACTAATCATTTGAACAAATATATGCTGTGAGATATAATTGCTTTAATAAATGAATATTACTAGAATACATCCTATTAAAAATAAGAATCAAACTGAGTGCAAAAGTGTATGTTTACTTGCAAATTAATGTATTTTAATAGTTACTACTTAATGTGGATTAACCTTCCCTTAGGAAAGCAAGGGCAAATGAAAAATAAACTAGAGCAATGATTTAAATCAAGGCTGTTTTCTGCAGACTGAAACACTTTTTATTAAAATTGACGCTTTGGATAATTTTGATTTAAATCTTCTTCTGTGACCTTTAAATACACTCTCACAGCATGAGATTACCTTCCTGTCAGCTTCACACACTGCAGTTCAAGTGGTTCAAAGCAGGTATATGAGACTACACTAAGTATTTAAGATTACATGAAGCAGTGCCCTGGGCTACCAGGTTAATCTTCAAGGTCAGGTGTACAATAGGTCACTCACCACTGTTAAGCTACTACACAGAGTTTTCTAGAGATCTCATTGCAACAACATGGAACCACCCAAATAAATGAAATTAATGTACAGGACTCCTGGCTCCAGATTTGGAAGATTTCTCCAACCAAAATGGAAACTCTGCTTGACACTCTTCCTTGTACACTTCCAGCCCACCCAGATTGTCATCTCACTGAATATGGCTTTTTCTTGACTTTTTTTTTGCTGATGAGAACCGAAAATCATTATTTCCTATTTATCTCTGTGGTTCTTCAAAAGAGTAACTTGGCAAACACAATTACTTTTTTTCTGCAAGATATTTCACTATTACCCAATTTCCCACAAAGATTGAGGGAGTATGAAAGGAGAAGAAACTTTTAAAACTGAATCTTTATGCATAAAAAAATTTGTAGGATACAAAGCCTGACAAGATGTCTTAAATTTAACTTATAAAATGGAAACTGTGTAACAAGAGTGAATTTACTGAGCAAAAAGGTAAGAATGCATTAAATTACAAAGTATCCTGACTATTATTGTCTCCTGATTAGCATTTTCAGAAGAGCTAACTACTACTGAGGAAAAGCTGAAACATGAGTAGTTAATCTTCTTAGATACCTGCTTGCCACTAACATTTTTATAACTCTGCAGACAGAACTGTAAAGCCCTTTTCTTCCATTAAAGACTGGGAAAGTGCTAAATCAGAATGGGAGAGACATAAGGGAAACAGGATATCATCCCAGTATCTGTGTGTACACACGATTCAGCAAGATAGAAGTATGACTAAGATTATCAGGCACAAAGAAATTATAACTCTACATATTTCAAGACAATGACAAAGTAAAAAGACCCAGAGTAACAGCAATATATAGTTGGAGCATAATAATAACCATTTACTACTATAGTATATAGTTATCCAATCATATGACTCGATACAATTATGCACTCTACCTGCTTGATTATAAACATTTTACTAGAAACATATTGTAAAACTGTATCATTATAGAAAATTTCAAAACAGAATGCAATTTTTTGAATTAAAGAAGAGACAGTCTCAAAGGTATGTCCTCATTTTCCAGAATTATATGAGGAAATACACAACATTTTACACTGGTAGCAGGCAGAGGCTCAACCTGAAAGTAGTTATAAATCTTAAACCATAAAAGCACACAAACAACTGGAAAAATGTCCAGGAAACATAGCAGGAAAAGGTAGCAGCAACAGCTGAACCACTCTATGTTGTCTGATTTTTTTTCCTCTTCTTCATCTTCCTAAAATCAATTTGACTTGAGTTGAATAAAATTCAGGCTGCAGGGATACTGTCTACCAATTTAATCAGCCCAGCACAGAGTTGGTCTGGTCCAACTGTGTGCCATTTGCAGCTGTAGTGGAGAGTTCCTAGAGACTACAACTCTGATAGCCCTTAAAATGTGCCAAGGATCTAAAACTGGGTGACAGGAGTTTGCAGGTACTTTTGCTATGTATTTACCATGGAGAAACAATTGAGCAGATACTAAAAATGTCTATTTTTAAAATACACAGAGGTTGTTGTTGGCTAATAGTGCAGGAGACAATTCTTGAATGCCATCTACCCAGCACTGGGAGCCCAGCAGCATGCTGGAAAAGACTATACTACACCTGTTAGCACTACAGTGCTTTTTGAAATTCTACCCTGTATTTGCTGTTCTCAAGTCCTTGTTCCCACTGCACTTCTTTGTCTTTAAATTAAAAATTGCATTTGACTATCTAATTTTCCCAGGCCAAGATCAGAAATATTGTTGTCTGCACTTGGTCAGGGAATTTATTTCTCCAGCAGCATAAACATATGTTTATAAACATAAAGCCCTGTTGCCCAGTTGCCCAAAATGACTTTACCAGTTAAGAGGGAGGACTGATGTGTTATGTCGCTGAGATGTGTCCCAGCTTTGTTAGGGATGAGAGAAAGAAGGGAGAACTTCTTGTGTTCTCTCTCCCCTCTTGCTCTTCGGCTTAGCTATGGGTTATTCTCCCCAGTTAGTTTTTGCTGCAAGTCCTTAGAAATATTTTCTGTTCTGACTCTGAAAGATGGAGGATTTTGAACAAACTGTGTAAGCCAATCTCATGTATAATTCTGTAGCTCACAGAATTTCATCCACATACTCTGTTACCACAATGATAATGTCAGAGCAACCATCACAGACTAGGTTGGGGTACTGGAGCTCCAAGATGTTCCAAGGTACTCCATGTCCACAGAAGGGATCTGGGAACCTTTGTCCTTTACTCAGAGAAGAGATTAAAAATAAACCCCAAGCATTAATCCTTATCTATTTGGTTGTCTATTGTGTGATAGAGATCTAAGCTTCCTATTTTGAATTAAAAAGAAGTCTCAATATGTAAAAACACTGAACACAGTATTTAAACACGACTGGTCAGAACACAGTGGTTTATCTTGAAATATATTAATTACTTGTTAATTATACAACTGGATACAGTGAAAGTCAAAAGTGTAAAATAAAGCCAACCTTAAACACTGAAAGTTTAAGAGTGAAACAATGGAAAGTGAAGGGGATGAGGGTGGTAAGAGAGAAGAGGAAGAGAAAGGAGATCTACATCTGAGCAAACTCTTAACAAAATCACCAGAGAAGAACTGGATAAACAAGTGAGACTTTACATCTAGCTTTTCTCCAGTGTGTAAAGATAATAAAAGTTATCCTAAGAATAGGGTCAAAGTTCTCATATTTAATTTAATGACTAATTAGTTTGCCAGCTGAATAACAGGAAGTGAGAAAACCCTTTACATCTAATTTTACAATAAGCAGACCAAAATATGACCTCCCTTAATTTCTGTCAAACTGACTTTGTGTTAATTGTTTTTATATTCTTTAAATAATTGCTTTTATTTGCTTTTGCCTTCACTTATCAGTGTTAAGGATAATTTCAGAGCTACTTGCAGATCACACTGTATTTCAGATCTTTTGATATAATAAACAAATTCAGGTTTGATGGTGTCTTGTAACCCAAAGTATTTCTTAAAGTGCTCATCAGGTAATGACTTTACCTCCACCTAAGCTGCACATACCACTTTGAAAGCTGGTAATGAAATCAGAAGAAAGAATGAAAGAAATGTCTGCTAGTGACTAAAGCCAATGTAAATACCTTTGACATGTGACTAGGTACTTGGAAAGGTTTTTGAATCCCACGGAAATCGATTATGCATGCAGGGGGTACCAAAACAAACTGCTTTCAGAACAGCAGAATATTGCAAACCTTGGCCATTTTTTATGCTAATAGTCCTTTTAAAATTCTTTCACTGCTTACACTGCAATTATGAAAGATGTTCTTTGTTGATAGAATGCCAAAAGATATTTTTACCTCCTTATTAGATCTGAAAGCACATAATGAGAGTATTATTTCCACTTACCTGTTACAACAGACATAGAGAATGTATTTTAATTCTAACAATGCATTGAAATCTGTAAGAATGACTTCTTTTCTACTGAATAGTTTCTTTCCCTTCATGCACAATGTAAATAACACATGCATGAAACAATTATATTACCATGAGGCAGTACCCATTTAAAGACAGACAAAGTGTGACATGGAAACAAAAATACCTAGTTCAAGATTTCAGTGAATTATGACACTCTAATCGCCACTATTAGCTAACCACCTTTACAGATACCTCTTAAATAGCTAAGTAATAATAGTAAAATGAACATATTATTATTCTAGCTCCTGTTAATCCATAAACATGGCTTAAAAATCATATGAAAAAAATTGCAAAGCTTTCACTGACAACAGTTATGCCACAGCAGTAAGTCGAGGGAGGTAATTCTCCTCCTTTACTCTGTTCTTGCAAGACCCCACCTGGAGTGCTGTGTCCAGCTCTGGGGCCCCCAACATAAGAAGGGCATGGATCTGCTGGAGTAAAGCCAGAGGAGGCCATAATGATGATCAGAACCTCTTCTGTGAAGACAGGCTGAAACAGATGGGGCTATTCAGCCTGGAAAAGAGGAGGCTCTGGGGAGACATTTGAGCACCTTCCAGTACCTGAAGCCTGCTACATGAAAGAGGGACTTTGTACAAGTGATAGGACAAGGGGCCTGTGTGAGAGTGTTGAGGCAGAGGAACAGGTGCCCAGAGGAGAGGTTGTGGATGGAAGTGTTCAAGGCCAGGCTGGATGGGGCTTTGAACAATCTAGTCTAGCAGAAGGTGTCCATGCCCATGGCAGGGGGTGTTGAATCTGATGATCTTTAGGGTCCCTTCTAAACCAAACCATTCTATGATATCTCAGAGAATAACAGAAAAACAAAAGGCAACCCTCAGGCAGACCCAAAGCCATCACATCATCTCATGCAGGAAATGCTATGTGAATGGAAAGTAAGAAGTAAACCTCTACTCTTATCAGCATGCTCATATTATTGACCCAAGTGGAACCTTCTGAGAGGACTTGCAGGAGTGGCTGACACACAAATGCACCTCAGAAGTAATCTCCAAAGCCTGAATGACACCCAGTAGCTTAGACCAGCCACTAATCAAATCACACAGAAATAAAAGCCTTGAATAATAACCAAGAGCTAGTTAAAATTCACAAGAGTGTAGAAATTCATATAAGGCAGCATGGATGAGCACAGGTTGTCTGAAAACTTTTCTTATAATCTGGTTTGCAGGGTGGGGCAGAAAAGTAGTGTACAGTATTTCTCTCTGTGGGTATCAAGTCCAAATTATTTTTGGACATTGCAGAGGTCAGTGTTCTTTTTCTTTTACTATTTTGTTTCATATATACAAGGAAAATCACACCAAAGAAACCCCTTCTATGTCCACTTTGACATTTTTTTGCCTTTTTTGGATGTGTTTGTTGAAATGCTACTGTGATGAACAATAGTAGATGACAGATAGAGGAGGTGGAGATAAGAAACTTTCTTGATCATCACTTTGTTTTTCCTAATCAATCTTCATTTAACAGCATATTTAGTAGATGATCTATCCCACGTGTGCTTTCACTTGTGTATGAATATGCCATATTTAAGCCAGAGAACAAATGATTCAATTTTGAATTGTTTTTTTTTTGTCTTTGGAAGGAACAATACTATAATTAGAAACATGGCTGAATTTATGTGTTTGGCAGCTAACATAGCAGCCTCTTCACTCAGCACAAACTGTAATTATTCAATATGAGGACATGGGGACAAACGTGACAGAATGATGTAGGATTAAAGATGGTGGAAGGAGAAAGCCATGTCCTTGTTTGACCCTTCCCACTGTAGTTTTCACTATGGATAACAGTGTTTAATTCATTCAAGCTGCTACCTGAATGTGCAGAGGGAGGTACATAAACACACACACAGACACACACACACACACATCCTTATAATCCTTTGTGGAGTGGTCTGCTGTGATACCCGAGAAACAAGAATACCATAAAAGCTGCAATGTTATCAGTTTGCTCAGGTATTCCCAGTTAAAGTGTGTGCTAAAAGGCTTTTGTGCTGGATTCCCACTGGGCAGAAAAGCTATCAAGAATTGCAGTGAAGCTTTGCTTTCTATCAGTGCCTAATGAATTTCCAAAGCTGCTTGTCCTGTCATGTCTGACCCAGTGTGATCTCTTATACCACACATCCCTGGCACAGTTTATTTGATTGCAGTAGATGGTCCCTGTATATATGTTGTGGCTTCATATGCTATTCACTCCTGTGTCTTACCAGCAGTTTTCACTTGACACTGCACCCCACTGCTCCCTTTACCGTCATCTGGGTCTGATTCTGCAGCCTGAAGGCCAGGGTGCATCTGAAAGGAGCATTTCCTTTCCAAGGTATCTAAGCTCAGCCTGTAATCAGGCAGCATGCAAATACACAAGCTACACTGGAGCCATTCTAGAAAGGACTCTTCTCCCTCTGTCAGTACAAAACCACCACAAGCATCCCCTCATGGCTGGTGAGCACGTCCCTGCATGTTGGGTGTATGGGAGGCATTTTCTTGTCTTGTTCCAGAGCCAAGTGTCAGGATGTTTTAGCATATGGGAAGTAGATTTGGCCCTAACTCCTGCCTTGAGGCTACTCCTGCAAAGAAATGCAGATGTAGCAAGAGAGTCTGCACCTGGCAAAAGTAACTGCTCATTTGCTGCACTGAGAGTATGTCCTGACCAGAGACAGGTTTCACCTGGAATTGTCTTTGGAGTCCCTGACTCTGGCTCATCTAGGCTGAGCTTTTGGTGAGCAGGTAGTTTCTTTCTGGGAAACAAGCTCAGATTTAATCTAGGACAGAGGTGATGGTGCTTATTCAGGTCATGTTCTGGCATGAAAAGAGAGACTGAATTACACAGCCTGAAGGAGATTATGTCAGGCAGAGAAAATGTTAACCTACTTCTCCTCCTTCTCCTTGCATCCAGAACTGTGATAGATCTTCACCAAGAATCTTCTCCTGTACACGAGGGACACCAGAGCCTCAAGAGTATGTCCTTACTCCTTGGAAGAAATCTTATACATGGCGGGGAAGATACGGGGGGGCTGAAGGTATCACCAAAAAAGGCATCTTTGTACACCTGGAATATATTTTTAGAGTTCCTGTGAAGCTCTTTGAATCCTTTTTCTGCTCCCTTTCAGGTACAAATAAGTTTAAGCCTACTAAACCATGCTGTGCAGCCCAGACTAGCTAAATAAACACCTGGGAGGTTAAACTTTATGTCACTCTTTCCCCTGCTGATACAATTCCCTCATATTGTGAGCAGAAGTAGAGCTGGCTCATTTAAAGGAAACTCAGGTAGGTCTATTTTAATGGCAACTTTCACAGTTCTTTGAAATGTTGACTTTTACAAAAGCCAGTTTAGACCAAAAGGAAAATAAAAGAGAGGCAGTCTGCCTTCTTTAATAAGCAAATTGGCACAAACTGTAATTATTCAATATGAGGACATGGGGACAAACATGACAGAATGGTGTAGAATGAAAAATAATGGAAAGGAAAGCCATGTCCCATATTAAAGCCCTTTGGGGGATAATTCAATTCATATAGAACACTTGCACCTCCAGAAATCTGACCAGATCCCAAACCACAGCTTCTCAATAATTACATGCTATCATGGAATAAAATCTGTTTGTCTCTTAGTCTCATAGATGAGAATAGAATAGGACTGGGCTATTTCAAATGGAAGGGACCTACAACAATCATCTAGTCCAACTGCCCGACCATTTCACTTCTGGCCAAAGGCTAAAGCATATTGTTAAGGGCATTGTCCAAATGCCTCTTACACACTGACAGACTGGGGGCATTGACCACCTCCCTAGGGAGTCTGTTCCAGTGACCCACTACTTTCATAGCCAAGAAATGCTTCCTAATGTCAAGTCCAAACCTTTCCCGGTGGAGCTTTGAACCATTCCCACATATCCTATCACAGGATATCAAAACTGAACAAAAGATCAGCACCTGTCTGTACGCCTCCCTTCCTCAGAAAGCTGGAGAGAGCAGTGAGGTCACCCCTCAGCCTTCTTCTCTCCAAACCAACTGAATGCCCTTAGCTGTTCCTCACAGGAAGTGTCTTCCAGCCCTCTTACCAGCTTTCCTGCCCTCCTCTGGGTGCATCCAAGGACCTTCATATCCTTAAACTGTGGGGCCCAGAGCTGCCCACAGCATTCCAGGTGAGGCCACACTGATGCAAAACACAGTGGTAGAATCACCTCTTTTGACTGGCTGGTGATGCTGTATTTGGTGCACCCAAGGATGGGGCTTGCCCTCTTGGCTGCCAGGGCACACTGCTGACTCTTCCTGAGCCTGCTGCCAACCAGCACCCCAAAAAGTTTAAGGATATAGAAACCAAGTATGATTTACATGATGCAACAAACAAAGCAAAACAGAAGTCCAGTGCAAAATGTTGTACATGGATCTCATGGCATTGAGTGACTGGTTGATAAAATTAGAGCTGAAGTTCTGTGTCAATAAATGCAAATGCACATAAGGAAAACCAACTGTAACTACACATATACAGTAACAGGCTCTAAATTTGATACTAGCTCTCAGGAAACTTGTGAATAGTTCATTATAAACCTCAGTTCAGTGCTCAGCAGCAGTCAGAAAGGAGAATCAAATAGTAGAAAAGCAAGAGAAAAGAAAGCAGAATACATCATTATGCCACCATACAAATCCCTTGTGTTCTGCATCCTCAATGCTACACACAGTTCTTCTCATCTCAGAAAGGAAGTAGCTGAATCAGAATAATTACAGAGAAAGGTGTCAAAGATAATCAAAGATATGGGTGGGTTTAGAAAAGGGAGAGATTAGACAAATTCACCTTTGGAAAGGAGACAATTAATGACAGAATCATAGAAAAAAATCATGCATGTCTTAGAAAAGATAAATACAAAATAATTAATCACACTTTTCATTACATAAGGATAATGGAAAATCAAACCAAATTATCTGATCACAGACTAAAGTGTTGCCTTTCATCACATACTGAAGGAAGGACATTTTCCACACAAATCAGAAATAAACTAAGGAACCCAATGCCTCAAACATGCTGGAGAGGTCAGTCCTATTCATGGATCAAAAGCCGCTCTTTTCAGGGAAAAATGTTCATCGAAGGCTATGAGAAACCAGACCAGATATGACAGGGAAGTACCAGCTGATATGGCCAGGAGATGTTAAGCCCTCATCTTTGCTGCACTGAACATGTCAATTTATTACTGTTTACATTTGCTAAATTCAGCTGTAAATTTTATAGCTGGAAAATTAGAAGCATGGAAATCTAATGCAAACACTAGGAAAGAGATTAAAATATTAACTCTATCCCTAATGTATACATTATAATTTCAGCCCAATATTTGTTGAATTGAAATGAATAAACTGAAGTCTCTTCCAATCAGGTTTTGAAGTTCATATGGAATGGTTTAGTTAGGAATGCTGCCTATTCCAGATGAAAGGGAAGACGTAATGCTGATGCTTCCACATAAAATATTGAGAATAGATATGAGTGATGCTCAGATATTACGTTAGATTTCTAGGATTACACTCAGCAGTTCGTAATCTAAAATTTGTGAAATATATGAGTTGTGATTGGAGCTGGGCCAGGAAAACTTTTTTTGTTTAATTATGACTAAATTACAAAATGTCAAAATACTTTATAGATTCTGTTCTGAAGTCTTTAAGAAGTCAAAAAAGTCACATTAATCAGGCAGTCTTTGCTGATAAAAAAAAAAGCTTAAGAAACAAAAACAACTGCAAGGAAAAAAAGGGACATCTCAAATGAAAATTACTATGTCTTACATTAATTGTTACATTTCTAAAATACTACTCAGCTCACTGTAGGACCCATTTTCACAACTATCTCTAAAAGTGATGCCAGTCTTCCAAGTAGTAACCCATGAGCTGTTTGCATTTTTCATATTTTTCATCCATTGTCAACTTAGTAAATATGTTGCAATACACAGCAAGGCTTTTGACACTGTCTCGCACAACATCCTCATAGGAAAGCTCAGGAAATGTGGGTCAGATGAAGGGACACAGAGGTGGGTCAAGAACTGTCTGAATGGCTGAGTTCAGAGGGTTGTGATCAGCAGAGCAGAATCCAGTTGAAGCCCTGTAGTCAGTGGCATTCCCCAGGGATCAATAAACAGTGAATTAAAGAAAATAGTACAACACAATTCCCCAAATTAATCTAAAAAGGAAACAATTTTCTGATAGTTCTAAAAAAAAAAAAAAAAAAAAAAGCTTGTGCATTTTTATTGGTGAAAAAAATTTCAAATACTTTCAAAAATTCAAAGTCCAATGACTTAAAGGTCTTTAACATATTAATTTAAGGTTAGAAGAATCTTTTTAAAATAGCTTTTCATACATTATAAATTCTTGTGTAAGAAAATGCTAAAAAGTCAGCAATCTCTTCAACAATATTTCTGATTCTCAGGGAGGAGACAATTCATGTTCTACATGGAAAATAAACATAATTTCAGATTATGAAATTCTTAGATAGCTTTTTATAATTATCAAATTTGGTAATTTGGGGAATGCAGTGGAAGCCTAACAGCTGTTATTTTTTGCAAATTTTAATATTCTTAGACAAATATTGTTATTTGTTTTAGAAATGGTCATTTTGTTTATGTATGGTTTCTCTAAAAATCTGCATCACTGAAGAAAAAAATGAAGTATTTCTTATATTTCTTTAGAGGTAAGAAGTGCTACTACAGAAACTTTAAAATTTGTATGATCTTAGTCACTTTCATGCAGAAAGTCCCGCAAGAGGGATGAGATTTCCTTTTGATTGTAATACAAAAACCAAATAATATCTCTAAGAAATAACATGGAATGGGAAAACAGCTTGCACTACAGTGGCCCGAAACTACTAGAGATGACAATTCTGGGAAGAGAACAGTGGAACAAGGACGTTAAACACCCAGGAACCAGACTGCAGTGACCTGAGATGGAATGTAGCTTCTGGGGCCAAAGAGGTCTATGAAAAAGTTCTGCTCAAGAAAGTGATCAGAAGACTGGAAGAATACACACTGAACAAGTACAAACTTTTCCAAGGAGAAGCATAGAAAGTTATCCATTTAGCTCAATAATGGTCTTCTGGATGGCCTGCATACAGATTAGCAGAGAAAAATATAAAACAGTACCAGAAGTGTATAGGGAGGAGCTCAGACAGGTCAAGACAAGATACAACTAAAAAGAGAATAAAGCATGATAAAAAATACTCAGTGGCATAAACTAATAAAGGGCAAGCTCAAGCAATGAGCTGTTGCAGTCCCTAGTGATCCAACTCTGCCTGAGGCTGCAGGTTCATGTGGCAGCAGTAATTACGTTCCAGCATGGGTAGGTCACCCATCAGCTGCACAGCCCACTGAAGCCATGCAAACACCTCCTCCAGGACTGGAGGCATAGGTTTGAGAGCTGGATGTAAGGCTTGGCTATGTTCCATGGCACTGCCTTCAGGGAAATGACTACAGACATTAAGGCCTTAAGGTGGCTAAAAAACCACAATGTCTTTTCTCTTTATTCCTTTCACCAGCAGAGAGGTTACCTGTAGCTGGTGAAGTAATGCCACAGACATTAATAACAGACTCAGGTGAGAATAAGGAAGAATATGCTATTGATCATCTGCCCAAAATAGAAAGCTGAAAAACTTCAGATGGTCGAGTCCTGGTAAATTCACCTCCAAGCATGTAGTAGTCCAGCTTAAGCAATCTCAAGCATGCTAGAATATATTTGTAACAATTTGATAAAAACAGGAGAGGCTGAAGATCAGAAAGTCAAAGATTGTACCCATCTCTTTATACAAAGACAGGAAAAAAGAAGGGAAAGAGAACACACAGAATTCTATCTCTAACTTCATTTACTATAAGCTTCTTGAAAAAAATAATCAAATTATTAGTGTGTAAATAAACATACTAGTAGGAAGACAAGGTGCTAAGTAGTAGCCAATATGAATTTATAGAAACTGAATCATGTTATATAAAGTCTGTTCCTTCTTAGGAGAGATAGTGGGCTTTGTAGTTAGGGAAGGAGAATCAGGTGTGATAAATCATGACTTCAGTAAGCATTTTGACACTGCTTGACATTCTTCTAAGCAAACTACGAAAATATTGCTTAGACCAAAGTACAGTAGTATAGATTGAACAACTGGCTTGAAAATTGAACTCAGAAATAGCTACTCATTGTCCTCCATCAAATTAAGAAACAGTTGTTGATGGGGTTCCATGGAATTCCACCTAGGCCCAGTGCTACCCAGCAGTTTCAGCAGTCACTGGGTTATCTGCAGAGATACTATGCCTTTCACAATTCCAAACAGAAGTAAGCTGGCAGTGGTTGCAAACCCCATGGTGGACAAGAATAGAATTAAAATAATATTGGCAAACGGACGATGGGTTTGGAAAAAAATATAGGCCAAGTGCAAATTACTGTACTTGAGTAGGAATAAGGAATAACCAACTACTTGAAGACAGAATAGGGTGACCAACAGGCTACACAGCAGCTCCACAGAGTAATGAACCCAGGCTGTGACTGGGTAATATCATGGTGTTGGGGAAAAAACCCAGACATCATGCCGGGATGCAAAACTGACTTTCACAGTGAATCAGAAGTGCCCTGGAACACAGCAGCAGTGTGGCATCAGATGACAGATTGTGTATATTTTGTAGATTTCCCTTCAGCAAAGAGAACCAATCAAAGAGATTTCAGATGAGAATTATAAGGATGATCAAGCGTCTAGAAAACATGACCTCTTTGGAAATCTTATGATACTAAATTACATACTCTTTCAGAACTTCTGGACCTGGGAGTTTGCATTTACAGTGTATTGTTAGTTTTCATTGTTCATAGAAAAATTAAGTGCAAAGGGCTTCTTCAGAATGCTGCCACCTAAACCACTTATCAAACAATTTTATCCTAGAAATAATAAGTTACTCTCAGAGGATAAAAATCTTAACAGAGCTTTTCAAATTCAATTACAACATGAAACAATTATTAATATCAAAAGACTCAAGGGTTTTCTCATTAATATTTTAAAGCAGCATGTCAGATTATTTTGAGTGTGTCAATAATGATTCATACTTCTTGTGGAGTTCCCATTGTAAGGGAGAATCTTAAGACAGTTGAACTGTCTTTTTTCAGGCCAATATATGAAAAACATCATTAAAGTTGTTATGAATCTAGACAGGGTATAACCTTGTCTGACAGCTGTAATGAGAGCAGATGAGATGCAAAGGAGAATCTGATCGCTTCAGGTTTCATGCTGGCTACTATGTGGGCAAGATTCAATTATTATGAAAGAAATATGACACACAGGAAATCTGTCCAAAGCTGAAAACAGAAACAAGTTGTGTGTGGGTATATTATTCTCTGATGGTGAAGAAATACTATTCAAAATGGGATATTACCTTCCCAATAGGTAATAGAACATCACCACGAAAGAGTAAACATCTTCGACATGAAAAAAAACCCAGAAAGTAAATTGCTGCTGGACTCTAGGCTGTACATGAGAATAATTCTTTCTTGGAAACACCTTTGAAACATTACCAGATAGATGTCCAGATGTCCACACCCACCCAGAAGGTAAATAAGATGCCTAAACATATGCATCTACTAATAAATTTAGGAATCATAAAGTGCTCTGCCAAGCCACCAGCTGCCACTCCAGGAGATTGATACCTTGTGGGTCTAACTTCACACCCCCTTATCATACACAGATATCTTAGGCATTTAAGATAGCCAGCTGAAATCTTGGTGGGATAGGACAATGGCACCAAATACTTTCATTTAGAAGGCACAAGGTATTTTCCAAACTGGGGAGAATGAAAAACTACTGAAACAAACAAAACAACAAACAAAACCTGAAAAAATAGTAATATTACACAGAATGATAATATTTTAGAATTGCAACATTTCAACACCGAAGTTTCTGAAAGCTGTACACATCTCAGATTTCTATAAGAGATCAAGAGGTTACATCAGCAAAATAACCATTGTTTTATCTTTTTTTCAGAAAATGAAATTGCCATTTTTGTGGTACACAACAGTGAATGCAATTCCCTTTGTATTTTTTGTTCATTTTCTTATTTTCCCTTTTCACTATATGCCTATCCCATCTGTTTTGTACCCATGCTGTGTCCTATCTGCATTACAGAAGGTGAATAATCCAGACGGGAAGAATTTTTTTTGCTTGTTTGCCTGTACAAAACCCTGGGAAATTAGATATTTTGACTGATATATCTAGTTTCTTTTACTGTTAGTTGTAGCATTATGCGTCTTCCAAATATTTTCTAAATATGTTTACTTCCTCTGAAACTTCCTTAGATGAGTTGCACAGAAAAATAATCATTATATTATGGTATATAAAAACTAATTCCTACTGTAGCTGAATTCCTACCTGTGGGACACATTTAATTCAAAGAGAGATTTAATGTGTTTCAAAATAATTTTAGGTACTTAGCTACAAACAGAGTCAGATATAAAAGATATTGTCATATGGGCAGTTAGGTAAGAAACTCTTCTGCCATGGATTTCCTATATTTTTAATAACATCTTATTAGCATAATGTATCCTTTGTGCTAATGGAGTGCTTTACAGATCAAGTTCCATCTATTCAAAATATCCTTATTTTTTAAAGGGATGAACTAGCAAGAATAAAGAATTATGGCAAGTGCATATGAAAATATAACTTTCTCTTAGGTAAGAGGCTGCAGTTTTGTCTGCCCAGCTTAGTTAGTTTAACATGACTAATACGCAATAGGCATTAACAGCTTAGCTCACCTTGTTTCCTAATGTTTTTTTGTGTGCATGATAAAAATTGACAGAAAAGAGAGGTATATGGAAAGAAATATTAAAATATTAAATGCCATGGGAAAGAAGAGATATTAAAAGTGAACCAGAGGTTGTGTGGGAAAAAAAGACTGCCTAAACCAGTGCAAAATCCTTCCTTATATTTTCTCATTGCTTGCTTGCAGGAGGCCAGCTGACTCCACAAAGGGCTATGGAAATAGCTGTGGATAATCTGCAGCTTAGCAAGGATTTCAGACTAACTATGCTTTCTAATGCTATTGCCTTGCTTATTTTCCCCCTTCAAAGGAGGATCTACTGGAAAGTTATTTATTTATATTGCATATAGATGGCATGCTTTGGATGTTATCATTAGTGTCTCCAGCTGCAGAGCTCAACGACACACTCTATCATGGTGCTTAGCAATTTTCTGTCCTCAACTCTCACAAAGCAAACTTGTAGGCAGAGCAGCAAGTTAAAACCAGGAAAAGAAAGAACCTAGGGTTTAGGATTTATTTATCTAGATCATCCAGCAGTCAAAGCTCAGCTAAATTCAAAGAAAAGCACTTATGGAAAGCAATTTCTCTACTTTGAAAAAATGCCTCACTCTAAAAGTAGATCAGCTTGGAAACTCTTAGGAGAGGCACACGTGGGGCTGATGGCGACCTTAGGGGAGGACAACAAATCTCAGCTGAATCCAGCTGCACTGCCCTAGTGGCTGATTTATTAACAGAAGAATGAGTGACCATAGAAATCGTGTTCACACAGTACAGGAAAAACTTTTCTATTCCTAATAATGGTTTATGTCTTCCTAAAGATGGTTTACAATGCCTGACAATGACTTGTTTGAACTCTTACTTCTATAGCATATTTTAAGCAAGTGCTTAATAAAAATACAGCACCCTATTGGACAGAGTGAGTATCTAAGCCTGCTAAGATAAATTTTAAAAACTTCTAAAAATCTGACTAGATATTGCAGGTGAGGCAGCTGAAAGAGAATTAATTTCTTCAGTGAATAAAAACCAGTGCTGAGATAGTATTTATTGGATAAACGTGGTAGCATTCAAACATGGGTTTATTGAAACGTTATTTTAATACAGTTTAAGATCAAATGATTCCAGATGGTTAATCTGGAATCCCTGCAGATGGGCCTGTCAGATATACCAAAAGTTTAATCAGACTTTTAACAAACCGATGGGCTTTGAACAGCCTGGAGTCTCAGGGAGAAAAAATCCTTAGGAACAATCATGAAGAGATTGATGAAGATATCTGAATAACAGGCAGCAGCCATTATGAGCATCAAGAGAATGCTTGAGTGCACTAAATTCAGGCTAAAAGTAACAGCACATAAAAGCAAAGCAACTGTAGCCAAGAATAATGCATTTCTAAGACAGGAAGCTGTGCTTTTGATTTTCCCTACGTGGCTGAGACTTCAAATCTTGAAAAGAAAGAAACATATATAAAGGATTAGCAAATACTTATTTTAATACTCTGAGCAACACTTACCTTTAGACAAAGATCACAGTAATCACTAACATTTGACTACTGACAGAATATAGCAAATGTCTGTCCCTGTTTTGCTATGGGCAGAAGCTATTCAAACTAGAGTTAGTCCAGAGCAGATACTTTGCTACTCCCTTCTTTTCACAGAAATGCAAAAATCATGCTTACTTCTATAAGCACATTGCTAATTAACCCTCATATGAGGTACATAGCTACATACTGAAATATTAGTTTAATACTTACTGAATCAGAACGGTTATAGAGTCCTAGAATGTTTTGGGTTGGAAGGGCCTTAACGATCATCATCCCATGGTCAGGGGCAACTTCCACTATAACAGGTTGCTCAAAGCCCCATCTAACCTGGCCTTGAACACTTCCAGGCATGGGGCATCCACAGGTCCCTTTGGGCAACCTGCTCCAGTGCCTCAGTGCCCACTCTGTGAAGGAACATACAGAAGCACAACTACTCTCCCCCCACCGAGTGTCACGCAGAACAAGGACCAAGACCTATCAGCTTATGCACTTCCATCAGCAAACCACTTAGACTTTGTCTCAGCTTTTAAAAGCACACAGTGTGTTAAATGGTATCAAGTCAAATAATGATAACTCACATATCTTAGAGCTTTTGTGATAAAGGCCCTAAGAGACATGAGGTCTTAAAATCACATTAAAAAAATTAGATACTGGAGTTTAATTAAAGAAACGTAATCCTGATCCCATGTCACATGATAGCCAACACTCCAAATCCCATGCTAACCTAAACAGGGTAAACAAAGCTTTCAGGTAAAAATCAGGTCTCTAACCCATCCTCATCTGCTTTTCTTTCCTTTAAAATACTTTTGATAGTACTTCACACTGAATTTTTCTGAAGTGAGGCAGAAGACAATCTAAAGTCATGACCAATAAAGACACTTCAGGTGCTGTTTCTGAGTGGTTTCGAGATATAAAGAATAAGAAGGTGTTCTGACATCAAAGAAATTTGGCTTTGCCCAGATCTGCTAAATCATCCCACTATGCCCTCTATGTTTCACCTATGGCATCAGCAAAACCAAGTGAAAGGGTGCACCTCTCTCTTAGGGTTATGTCATCCCATCACCTGAGGCTTTGAAAACATCTGTCTCTCTCAGTTGCTCCCTGAAGTGCAACTCTTCTGAGAACAGCAATTCATGCTGTTCCGAAAATCTTGTCTAAGAACCACTTGCACCCAAAGGCTCTGAACAGCATTTCTGTGGCTTTCCAGAGGCTGATCTGAGGTGGCTCCACACCACCCACCTATCCCAGCCTCACAGAGGAAAATCCTCTCAATGCAGGAGTCTGAGCCACTGTAATACTGTACTCCCCCACAGGAACTCAGGTGAAGAGGGATGCACCCCACAGGTAAGATTGGCCAAATTAATGTATTAAAGTCGCTAATAACAGCATACAGATGCTAAAGCCCCACTGAAGCTCTCCTGCCCACTGCTAATTATTTCTGCTGTGGGTATTTCTGGCTTCACAGGATGATTATAACATGTTCTCTCATTACTAGACTTTACAGCTCCCATGTCAGGTCATGGCCTAATTCTCCCATAGGTAAAAATTCAGAGCAAAATGAGGGATCCCGTGTCATGACAATTATTGTCTCAATTAGTGACATTATTAATATGCTCTAGCAAAAGAACAACTGCACTTCACTGCATTAACAGGTGGAAATGTTCGATTCCTAATTAACATTATAGGACAGAAAATTATTAGACTACATCTAGAAAGGTCAAAATAAAGGGTACAAAAAAGAACAGAACCATTCTGTAATAACTGTAGCCAGGGAGCCCATTTCAAGTTGTGGACCACTTTGCAGGGAAAGGAAAAGCAAAAAGCCAAAATCTCGTCACATGCGGAAAAAATTCTGAAGGTATATGCTGTGTTCTTCTAAGAAATCAATACTGCATTTGTAGAATGAATTACTTCACAAATGCCAATGTGCAGATGCACTGCTGTCTGCCTCTGCATTTAGAAACTCAGTCATAATTCACAGTAACAGAGAAAGCCTCCCCAAGCTGCTTCTTCATTGACCATTTAGCCAGCCATGCTGCAGGAATTCTTCTGCCTTTCACACCCTACGTCCTTCTATTATCTCCCTGGTTTCCACCCTCCTTACTCGAGGAAAGATGATATGAGGATGATTCACAACATAATAGAGAAGAATGCAAAAATAACAGCTTTTACACAGCACTTGCAAATAGTGCTGAAACTTCAAAATGCAATACTAGGCAAATCTAGGGTCTCCAAAATTCCCAGGATTCCAATGAACCTTTTCTTTCTTTTTTTTTTTTTTTTTTTTTTTTTGGTAGTCCAGTCACTCTGTTTTTAAACACTCTTTCTGTCCATTATGGTTTTTTTTTCTCTGAAGTATTATCTCATACAGTGTTTACAGAATTAGCAAGTGGGTTTTCAGAATATCACTAAATAGTGTGTTTGTGTGGAGGAATTAGTCTCAAAGACTGGAGCTATTTTGCCTTAATAAAGCCTGTTTTCATATTTTCAGTCCTCAGAGCTTCACTGGAACAGAGCTAAACAATATGGTATTTCACATGCAAACTTAGCCATGGAAATCCAGAACAAAGTCTTCAAGCTTCATGTTGAGGAATCCAGCAGGTCAAACAGTCTGAGAGGGTCTCAGGGCACTTTCCCAAATTACTTTGCACTTTTTTGTTTTGTTTAATCTTTTATTTGTTTGTTTGTTTTCTATTTCAAAGCTAATTTAGATTGGAAACTCATCTTTATCTAGAGTTTTTGACTGATACTATTAAATACTTTATAAATGGTGGAGAAAATCAGTAAATAATTATATATTTAAGAAGATTTACATGTATTTTGTAAAATCTTATGTCCTTGCAATAGACATTGCCTGCTCTGATGAAAAGCCTCTATAGTTGATATGGTGCCAAAGCTGCCTTTCAGATTTTGTGTGGCCTCATTGAAGTTGGTCAGGAAAGGAGGACTAACAGCCAAGAACAGGCACAAAAGGGAAAGAAGCCTTTGGGGATGGGAATAACACAAGACACTCTGTGAGAAGGCAGAGTTAATATGAAAGTGAGCAGAATACGGTGTTCTGTACTGATTGCCATGCTCCCAGCACCAGACAGATGTACTGAGCGAAGAGCTCCTCTCCCTTTTATCACTATTATGGTTATTATTGCTGTTGAAAGGAAATGGTACCTGAAAATTTATTGGAGACTGATGTGCTATTTCCTTTTCATTAGGTGTTGTTAGTACTTAATCTAAACTACACTTATCATTTAAACTCTCAGCATTTTTGATTTTTAAATAGTATTGTAGAATGTATTTTGTATATGTGGTAAATCTGTGCAAAAAAGCCTTCCCTTCTTATTTAGACTTCAGCGGGAATTCTGAGATTCACTGCACCAGGGCGAATATTTCTTTCACACTCTTAACTTCTCTCAGATTCCTCCTTCTTGTTTTGCTAACAAAAGTGATTTCTAAAAATAATTTCCCATCTTCAGAAGTAGCTAGCTCTGCTTTTCTTGTTAACTGTTTCTTTTACCTGACAAGGGAACAAGAGAAGTGATTTAAAGACTTTGGTTGTCTTAATTTATATGGAAAAAAGCTGAACATTTTGCTTTTCAGCACCGAGAGCATTTAGCAATGGAGGCTGAAGTTACCCAGCCACTTCCATTACCAGCAAGGCAAACTCCTCACCCTGAATCCTCGAACCCTCCTTGTTGTCTCCTGTTTGCCCGTGGCATGATCTGCTGCTCTTCTATCACCTTTGTGCACACAGGCTGGAAGACTGATGGCAGAAATACACAATCACAGAAATGTTCAGGTTGGTAGAGACCTTTAAGATCAAGGTAAAGATAAGGGTAAAGACCTTTAAGGTCAAGTCCAACCACTCACCCAGTACTTTCAAGTCCACCACTAAACCATGTTCTAAGCACCACATCTACATGCCCTTTAAATACCTCCAGGAATGGTGACACAAGCACGTCTCTGGGTAGCCTGTTCCAATGCTTGACAACCCTTTTTGATGAAGACATTTTTCCTAATATCCAGCCTTCTGAGATTTCTGAGCTTTTGAAACAGGTGAAAAAAATATCTTTAATAAACAGCAAAGAAGAATATTTAAAGTGTGCCGGCACAAAAATGTCCATCAATAAAGACACTGAGTTGAAGCATGCTGGGTCAGAGCTCTCCAAAATTGGCTTTCCCACTCTGAAAGCAGATTGGTGTTGCTGTGCCTGGAGGGACTACTCCCACTTGGAAAACTTTCCTGGTGTGTGAAGGTTAAGGGTCTCCGTCAGCACTGCACAGGCAGTGATCAGCCATGCAGAGCACTCATCTTGGATTTCATTCCTTGTTTTTTCCTGTTAGTCATGACCCCATCACACTGTTTCTTCATGGGAAACATCAACTGAATTGAAGCTTTGGATGGATTTTGATTTTTTTTTTTTCTTTGTCAAATCCATAGCATATTTACCAGTGAAATAGAACCATTTTTTCCCCACTTTTTTTCATATACATTACAACTCTGTTGACAGGTTAATCTACAGATACAGAAACCTAAATATCTTTACTTTGAATTGATAACTTTCAGAAAGCACACGGAGCCTCTGGAAGTCCTTATGTAAAGGATACATTACCTCTTTAACTTACCAGAGCTTTCTTTTCAAGTAAATGACCTATGACCTCAAATAGTCCTCAACCTTCAGGCTTTCCCCCCTCTCTCTTTTTCTCTACTAAAATATGGATTAGAATCACATTTTTGTCTGATGCTCTTTCATTGTGACTTTGAATGAGTGTGAAAATCTGGAAATTTATTTCCCCGGAAATAAATGATTGTGTTAATTTTCCAACAGTTATTCAGAGAATGAAAATGCCTTCATAACTCATGTCTTTATAGATTTGATTGCGAGTCTATTATCAAGCAGAAGAGAACAGTCACATTTATTTCAGAGTTCCCCAGATCAGGCTCTATTTTTCCTCTGTCTTTAACTCTCGAAACACGTTTTATAATGTACTTGTATCACGATACTTATTGTGACTATTTTTAATCCAGTAGATTTATGTTTAGACCTACAGAATCGTAGTATTGCTTAGGTGGGAAAAGATCTCTAAGATCATTGAGTTCAACCTTTAACCCAGCATGGCCAAGTCCACCACTAAACCATGTCCCTGAGCGCCACATCCACACATCTTGTAGATACCTCCAGGGAGGGTGACTCAGAACTATAACAATTCAGTATCTCAGTGGTGTATGCTTAGAATGGGTATTGTACCTCTCTGCAAGGGAGCACACTTTGCTCCTAGTTTTATCTGCAGGATAAAGGCAGTTAGGACTTTTTTTTTTTAGTCAATAAAGAAAAGCAGGAGACAGCTGCTTAGTTTTACAGCTCTTGTCTCCACTAACATCCTCATTTGTTCTTATGGGAAGATTCATTTTCTTCCTTCCAATCAGAATCAGTGGTCAAATGGAAAATGTGAATGGCACATAACGAAGTAAATAAGGTACTGTGTGAGAGGAAATTTGGTTGGTTAGAGCACAGGTCTAGGATATAAGGGCAATAATAGAGCTCTAAAAGTGCCATATGGTGACTAAAAGGCTCAATTTGTTTCAGAAGCGCTGCATTACACTAGATAAAAGACCTTTTATATCAGCTTCTTTATATCTCATCTTTGCAAATCGATCCTGCTTTATTCCTTCCCTCATTTACATATTTTTCAGTTGTTAATAGCAAATGAAAGAAAGCTCCAAATTTCTCAAGTTCCATAAAAAATCATATTTACTCTTTATAAGATTGTAAATGTATGGATAGTCTTAGAACTAGTAAATATATCTATTACACTTTTGCCCAAGACAAATATAATAAAATAGGCTATGTGGATGGTGAGAGGAGTTATCTATAAAATCAGATTTCAGTAACATATTCCAGAAGAGATTGTTAATCAGCAAGACCATGGAATAAGTCACTTGCCTTTTTCACTTTCAATCGACATAATATCAGTTTCAGGTATACTTACTAAACTATATGTTATCTATATTTCAGACTTACAGAAAATAAGGCAAACATGGTTTTAGGAAAGGAAATTATCATCTGCCTACAAAGAAAACAAATTACATTGGTTTGCTAGTTATACACACCCCTAATTTAGCCAAAACAAGCACTATATCTAAGTAATTGACATGGTGTAACTGCAGCCAGCAGCTAAGTACCATGCAGCTGCTTGCTCACTCCCTGCTCTTCCCTGGTGGGAAGAAGAATGGGAAAAAAAATGTAAACCTCATTGGCTGAGATGATAACATGTTAATAACTGAAGCAAAATAAAGCACTACTAATAATACTAATGATAGCAATAAAATTAGTAACAGTAGTGATATACTAATATCACTAATGTAATACTAATAATACTAATGATAGTAATAAAGTTAATATAGCAGTGAAAAGGAGAGAGAGAGGAATAAAACCCAAAAGAAAGAAGTGATGCCCAATACAAATGCTCACTACCTGCTGACTGATGCCCAGCCCATCCCTGAGCAGCGACTGGTGGCTCCTGGCCAACTCCCCCAGTTTATATGCTGAGTATGAAGTTCTAAGGTATGGAATATCCCTTTGACCAGTTTGGGTCAGCTGTCCAGCTGTGGTCCCTCCCAGCTTCTTGTGCACCTGCTCAGTGGCAGAGGATGAGAGCCTGAAAAGCCCTTGACTTAGGGCAAACACTGTTTAGCAACAACTAAACATCAATGTGTTATCAACACTATTCTCATACTGCATCCAAAACACAGCACTGTACCAGCTACTACTACGAAGAAAATTGCCTCTATCTCAGATAAAACCATGACAGTAGTTGAATTCTTTGGGTGTTCATTTCTGTACAAATAATAAAAATATACATAAAGCCAACATTTGATATAAATACATAGGACTTGGTTTTAATCTTGCTTAGCATATATCAAGGATTGCTCAGTTAAAAGCACTAGAAATACAGCAATATATGTGTGAAGTGAGAATTAAGCCATATTCTCCTTTTGACATAGCTTTTTTCCTTCTGAGATGTAGTATTATGTACAGTTCTCTCAGCAGCAAAGACACTATCTTTGCCAAGGGCATAAAATGTATTCCCTGGCACACAAAAAAAGAACTCATATTAATGCAGAATTGATGCTTTGGAGTAGGAATAGGCCATATACTCCTGAAAAACATAGCAAAGAATAATTGCTATTTTCATTAACTATCTCACTTACTGAGTTAATGGCAGTGGTTTAGAAAGCCAGCAACCTGGACTGATCCCAAAAAATCACAGATAGATGTTTCTTTGATACCCTGGTAGCCGGAGGCAATATTCAGTCCCTTCTGATAGGCATGCAGTATCTTTTAATTGGATGCTGGCACTTCTTTATACAGCCAAGCAAAAATCTTGGAAGTATAGAGGAGAGAAATGAAAACTGGCTGGGAAAATGTTTTGAGACAGAATGGTATCATAAGAACATTTAGAAATAAGTGTCAGAAGCTCAAGACCTATAAAAGACACAAAAAAAGGGTAGAGCATAAGGGTACAGAGTACTCTATTCTTCAACAACCAGTGCTCTTGGAAAAAGGTCAGGAGTCACTGCATAGACTTTTAGCAATGAAAGCTGGCCAAAGAAAAATGAAAAAAGGAGATGTTAGAGAAGACAAACAGAATGTCTCTTTCCTTCCCTTTAACCTCTCTCCTTCAGGTTCATTGCTTAAAAAAAACAAAACAAAACCAAACAAAGCAAAGCAAAGCAAACCGGAACAAAACCAACATCAGGAAAACCTGACTGTGGTGCTCCAGAAGGATGCCCAGTGGAGAATCAAAGAGGGAACTGTTACGTCCTGGGGAGTACGAGCTTCCCTGCACCATAAATAAATGAGTGCACAAAGAGTCATAGAGCTATTCATTTTTCATGAGAGAAAAGATGGACACCAGCATGCAATGAGAGACTGACATTTTATAACAAGGAGGTCACGTTCTTCTCATAGTTAACTAAAAAAGGAGATAGTGAGAGCACTATATGAGAAAAATAGAACAAAGAGCATATATAAGGATTTTGTTTTAAAAATTACATTTTCAGTACTTAAATACACCTTGATGTGGACTGTTCTGTATCCTCAAGTGTATCTGATTTCTGAAAAGATCAAAATTTGGCCATTAGCCATAGTACCTGGATATAATTTAAAAAGATTCATTTCTGCCATGTAATTTAAAAAAAAAAGTGAACCCCTTGCATTCTTATTTTGGTAAATTCAGCCCAGTATTTTTAATCACTGATTTACAAGAAAAATATTTCCCCAGGATTTCATGAAACCTTGATACTTAATGAACCACACACACGTATGGTTGCTGCCATGTACTCTTGGCTTCTGTGAGTGAATATGCTACACAAAACTGTCATCCCTGACTTTTAATTCTCATTAATAATTAAATTATTGATTGCTTTGAAATCAAACCATTAGCAGTGGTGCAAGGAGGAACACACTGCAATTCACCTTGGGGACCTCTGGAGAGCAAAGGTCTGACCAGGTGTACAGGAACATTAGAAGAGCTGTATTTCCAGTGTGCATTACTGGAGTGTCACGAGCCATCATCGCCTTACCCTGTGATTTACTGTGTTTACTCTGCAGATGTCTAACACATGTGACAGGGAGGCTCTATTACCTTCTCACACTGGAAAGCTGAGACAAAGTTTCCTGAAATCAGTAAGAGGCATATTATTATTATCCATTATTATGGTAAGCAGAAACTATGGGCTGCTAGGCAGCCCATTGAGTATTTTCAAATGTTCATTCAAACTCTCAACTTTATCCATTCCCCATTTTTGACTAATCAAACAACTTAGAGTGCAATTATCTTGATACACTAAAGGAGCAGGGCTGAACACAAACAATTAGGACTTGCAATACTTGCTTCATCTGCTAGCAGTGGACTTCAACACCCTTCACTTCCTCACAGTGTCATTTAATTCTTGTTTAAACAGCTTCAGTGCTTTTATTTCTTCAGCTGTGACTGTTGGACCATTTACTATAGTCATGGCTCTCAAGATGATAATGGCTTTGCAATTTTCAGGCACCTGTTCCAGATCTGTTTTCCTTCAAGTTTACTTTATGAACATATTTCTTCTCAAGTTACTATCTAGCATGAACAGAATAATATGCTTACAGTGGAATAAAAGTAACACTCACACAAAACTAATTTTAGAGGATTTTTCTGTCAGCTCCTGGCCCTCCTAATATATGCATTTATGTGATTTTCCATGTCTCTGGTTTTTGCTTTTGTTGTGCTAAAATACATTTATATTGATTGACCACATTTGAATAAGTAAACCCTGTGTTGAAAAGAAAATCAATCCTGTTTTGATTCTGAACATATCACTTTCTAAGTAGGAAAAAAAAATTCCCCAATTAAACATGTGCATGAAACCACACAGACAAAAGTACAGACTGATCTTTCAAAACCTTTAAATATGTATGTAATAAAAATGGGCCAGTTTTTTTCACAGCCACTATCAAGTAATGAGAGAAAAGAAAGGGATTCAAAATGACCTGCTGAAAAGACAAAGTGATTTCCATTTTTCTGCATCTTCATTCTCTTTTTATGGTGATTTAACTCATTTTGCAGCTGTCCTATGCTTACCTCTGGAATCCAAATCTTAGGCTTTTAGCAAGAGTCTAGCCTGTCAATTTTTATCAGGGGCTTCTGGAGTTGCTAATAATTTACATCAGTGGATGTAGACTGCCATTAACATTGAGCCTGGTAAAATGAATTATTCCTGAATCCTAACTGATCATTTCTAATGAGACTATTATAACTCTGTGTTCAGTAGTTTTGCATACAGTATGTCCTTGATATTCCTAAGGAACTCATTCATTGTGGGCTTTCCACTTAAAAATCCACATGAAAATGAAAGCATGTTAAGGATAAAAATATAACAGCACTCATCATGAATCAGCTTCAGGTCTACCAGCTGGCCTACTCTCCCTATATACACCAGTAAATTTAGTTGTACAGAAACAATTTTAAACTAACTCTCATGCTGTTTTTAAACCCCATGAACATTTCTCTGGCAACTAGAACCACATAATTCAAGTCTATGAACATAATTAAGGATTATTTACATGAGTGACGATTTCTAGGACTGAGTTTTCAGCTCCTCAATCCCATCTCACACCTTCCATTGTTTCACAGACAGAGTGATCAGACTTCATTTCAATAGAACTTGAGTCTGACCATGCCCAACATATTCCCAGAGATTATAAAAAAGTGCATCTTCTTCTTTGTTACTTTCTCTGCAGACCTGGATTATTAAACTCTTGAGGGAGCTCTGGGATGCACTTTCTGTCCAAACGTTTGAATGAAAATTGCCATGGTGATGTATTGCTAAAGAAGAGATAAAACATTATTCTTCAGAGCCAAGAGACCTCCTTACTCTGAAAATAGTCTTTAAACCCAAATGCTTTCCTGAACCAAGATATCTCAGGGCAAAAAAGTAGAAGCTAAAAGCTGTCGTGACTCTTCCCACATACATTGTGGAGAACCAAAAACATTTAGCTTGTTACTCAACTAAAATTCAAGAAAATGGAAGAGGGGCTGTCAAGAGAAACAACATAGACACTGCTGGTTACAGTAAAATGAGTATTGCACTTCCTGTCCTTAGTGGGAATTCATCACAGGCTACTGCTTTGTACCACTTTTCAGCCCTACCCTTGTCAAAGAGGCTTTGCATATCCTACTGCTGCAATCCTACCACTTTTCTCTATAGTTTGCTGGTAAGGTGGATTATTCCGTCGAGGCTGAAGGACAGAGATAGGACACATGTTCTTTTCTTTGTCCCATATTAGTTCCTTTTTCTCTCATAAGGTAAAGTATTTTACTTTCTCCAAAAATACGTGCTAGCTCCATGCTCTCTGCTCTATCCTCTATAACTTCTTACACCTCAAACCCTGCAATCATGACAGCAGCTGCATCTTTGTGCCAAAATCAGTGTCTCAGTGTTATTCAATCTGTTACCCCCTTGCTTCTCCACTTGATGTTCTCAAGGTTGCTCCTTGTCCCCACACTTTCTCCTTTCATTATTATCCCCATCATCTCCTACAGTCTCTTATATGCTATCCACAGTCACAGCTCTCAAACACATCTCTTCATCCATGGTGTGACTCCCTGATCATGTCACTTTACGTCTCTCTCCTTTCTCTCTTCTTCTCCCTGTTTTCAGGAATGTGGACACTTCCAAAAGCAAAACTTCTGCACCTCTTCCGCAGAAAGTACATTCATATTCCTTTTTTTTTTCAGCTACTGTATTATCTCAGTTACTTTGATATAAAATATTAAAGTTGGTTTTGATTCGCTTCCCTTTCCTTCCTTTTATGTTCATATCAGTATTCTTGCACACAAAATAATCTTCTTACTTCTCCCCTTATAACTGCTCTAAATTCCTCTGTTCTCCTCCACTGTTATCTAAAACTGTAACATGGCTACAGCTTTATTTTTTCTTTGTGTTTTATCAGAACAACAAATCACCCTCTTTCTTTAGTCATCTATGTTCCTCATAGCCTTTCTAACAAAGCAATGGTCCTCACAGCCTCTCTAACACAGCCTAAGCCTTTGACTCTTAGCTGGCACTTCTCACAAAATAGATATTAACGAAGTCTTGCAAGAGCAGTGATAAATAGAGAATAGTAGATCCTTCAGCACTCTGTGAAGAGAAAATGACTTTTAGTGGTAGGACATTAGACCTTTATTCCCTCTGGTCCAGAGGGAACTTTCAGTTATGCAGTTAAACAAATGGCATACACTCCATTTATTGGCAGTATCGGTGCAGGCTTTATCCTTGGGAGACTGTTAGTGTTATTACATTTAAGACTAATTGAGCAAGGTTAGGAATTAAATTAATATGTTTTCATTAATATTTGAACAACATATTAGCACTGCCTATAAGATTATTTGTAGGTCTCTGTGCACCACAATATCATTAATAGATATTGTCTAAATGAAAAACTTCTATTCAAAATGTGTTTGACATTGAGAATTAAAATACATACTGCAAGGTGAATGCATGTAATAAACATATAATTAAAATAAATGTATATGTGCATTAGCTAATTATTTAATTCACTCTTCCCAACTAGCAGCAGAATGAATCCATATGTATGACACAATTCCATAAATTAGTTGCACCATGAGTAAATTGACCTCGCTTTACCCCACTAAACAGCCCTAGAAGGTTAAAAAAAAATAATTTTGCATGCTGAGAAATTCAATTACTCAACCTCCAAACACTAGACCTATTTATAAAAAGAAATGAACTATTCTTAAGTGAAGTTATAATTTTAGTTTTACTCTGTTGGTCCAGAAACAGGCAGTAAATTGTGAGTAAGGCTCAGAGGCTCTACAGATTAGCAACCACCCAGTCCACTCAGCAGTTTATGTTATTTCAGAGGAAAGACCAGATTTCGTGGTGGTGTAGAAAAACAGACACATATTTTCCCAAATTATGCACATTATGCTAAACTAGGAAAAGCTACAAACAGAGAAAAGAGAATAACAAGGAATAAGGTGGCAATATGAGCAGGATCAGGAGCTTGAGCTTCAAGAGGCAAAAAAAAGCAGGCCAGCACATTCTGAAAATAGCAATGTAAACCATAACTTTTTCTGATGGAAATAGTTGGAAAGCAATAATCCTAGGAGAGACTAAAGGGATATCAGGTTGTAAACTGGTTGTGAATCTGTGCTGGGAAACAAAGGAGGCCAGGATGATTTTGTGCTGGACACCCATAAACAGTGTGGGCAAGGACATCAAGAGCCGCTTTCTACAGAGCACTGACAAAATCATGTCTAGAATCTTCCATCTCAGTATTAGAAACTGACAACAGAGAGAATATTTGAGGAAAATAAAGGAATATATGCATGTACAAAATAGAGTTTTCATATGTGTAAAGATGAAGTTCATGAAAAAAGCCCAACCAAGACTCGAGAAATGGGAATATAACAAAACTCCTGAATTTATGCCTCTATGCTTACATTTATGACTTACTTAAAAACCTTAGTTTGGCATAACAACAAGAATTTCTCCTTGACACCTTTAAAAATAAAGCTACTTAATAAGAAAAAGCCAAACTTAACACATATTTAAATTTGGCAGAAAAACCCACTTTAATTTCCACTTTAGTTTCCTTTACTTTTCATCTTGAGCTGCTGGTGATAATACATTGTTTAGATGTAGTGCTGACACATAAAAAAGTTATCTCAGGAAGTATAAAATGAAAAAATAAAAATTAGAATTTTGTTCAAATATATTACAATAGAGTCGGTAGAATTTCATTAGGCTTTCTGCACTTCAGTGTGTTCTGAGCAAGTACTCATGTTTTGCACTTCTTACAGCTGTAGCATCTTTTCCTGGCTCCAGTGTGTTAATTTGGAGAGCATATCAGAATATTTTATCAGCACATATGTAAGTAAAAATACTGTAAAAGATGAAAGAATCTCAAAATATTTGTGATAGCGAGATGGAATGAGAATCAGTTTTCCCCATACATTAAACAATGGGAAATATTAAAACCATAATGTAAAAATGGATTTGCTTTGAAGCAGACTTCTTCTACCCTGCATGGGTGTTGAACACAAAAACTGTTCTTTTTGCATCTGTCATTTAAATGGACTGTTAATTTTTACCTTCTCCTGTAAGAGCAGTGACAGAAAGAGGGCAGGAGTTCAGAGCCAACCCAGCCTCTACTCAGGGCAGGACACAGGGTGAAAAATAGCTCAGATTCACCATTTTCAGTGTGGAAATCAGTGAGGTCATGCAGAGAAATGACGGTTGCCTAGTATTTCCTGACAGTCCCAGTTTCCTCTGATGACTCTTTCTCAAGGACAGAAAGACACTAGGTTCTCTGGTTTCCCCAAGCATTTTTCTTTCCTAGAGCTGAGAGATTTGCTACGATTTATAGCCATGATCAGAATAAAATGTCAGATGGTTTTAACCAGATGTTAGACCAAAGAACAGTGCCTTGGATTCGTTAAAGTGACTCAGGAGGCATTTCCAGGTAGTGTCCCAGGTTTTTATGTTGTTTCTTTTTCTTATCAAAGAAAATGTCAGCTAGGCAAAGTTGGTCCAGTTAGAAAAGCTGCCCAAGAAAAAAAGTCTGATTAATATGGAGATTAAACAGAATTTAATTTTAACGGCAAAATTTGCATGTGCTCTGAAATGCAGGTAAGATATATAAATATCTGTGTCTTTGATAAATATATGAAAACAAACTGCTTGATATCTTCAAGAAATAAATGTGGATTACTGATGAAAAAAGCAGGTATTTCATTTTTGTCCTAGACTTCTTCTGGAGATTTTGTTAGTGGTACTGACTTTTGAGGCAAGTTAATTAGCTGATCAGAGACATACCCCTAAAAAAGCCAGAAGCAAGGGTCACTTCAAAGGTTTTTCTAAATCAAAATCCGGTAGATTTAAAAGGCCATCACATTTTGAATTTGAAACTTTTTTTTGATTCTTGTGACTCCAACAAAGATACTTAACTTGGAAAAAGAAGTCTTGTAAGAAAAACTTGAATGATCTCACAGAAAATATGTTTTATGGAAATAAGAGCAGTGTTTTTGAGAATGTAGAGATGCTTGATGCTCAGAGGTGTCTTTATCCCTGTGATTCAGGGGTGTTTTAGTCAATCTCTTCACAAAAAAAAAAGCATTTTAGGTGAAATTAATGTGTGTTTTTATCAAACTGACCAAAGCAAAGAACATTTTTTTAAAGCATATATATCACAAGTTTATGAAATTTGCAAATTTAGCAGCAGATGCTGCTTGCTAGTCCTACTATACAGTGTATCTTGATTCAATACAGAAAATATAGTTCTTTTAAAATACATCTGGTGATTATTCAAACAGAACTGTGCACAATAAAAAAAGTCTGCTAACTTATGTTAAATAGGAAATTGCATTTTCAGCATATTTTTTCCCCTGAATGCAATTTACCAAACTGACCTTTGAAAAGTTCTCATCCAAAAGTAAGCTAAAGAAACCTAATAACCTTTAAACTATTTATCATTTAAATAGCATATTAATCAATTAAGATGCATAAAAATAAGATTGCCTAAAAAATATTAATGTAAGGTTTTTTCTCCATTTTATTTTATTTGACAAGCAAACTACAGGTCATAATAATTCTAAAACTTGGTATTTTAGCCAGAAGCAGGAGGACAAGTTGGCCAACAAAGCCACATTATGCCCTGGAGCAAAACAAATATTTAAAGTGTGATTACTTATTGTTGTAGCAAAGCACAGTTCGAAATTATTTTAAGAAAATGATCTTCTAACTTTTAAATATCTTTCCACAAGCCTAGAATTCTGATATAATTGTACAACTCTATATATTTATGAGTATACCTATACTATATATAATATTTATGTACTTATATTTTATTATTATAATAGTATTTTTTACACATTGCTCTTCTAAGGACTCATATATCTATAATTCAACCACAAAACCAAAACACAGACAGAAGGAAATACTAGAATTTTTGAGAACAGATGTTCTTAGTTATATAAACCATTTAGGTTTATACAAACTTTTTCTTTGAATACTTCGGGAACAGAATGCAGTTGGTCTATGAAGCCAACTGGATTAAGCATTGAAACCCTGAGAAAGACTGGCAATTTATAATACCTGCAAAAATATTCCTGCAGAATTTTGCTTTTCTGAGGAGGACAATATTTATTAATGTAACATTTCAATGAAATCAGTGTCTTGTGAAACCCTTCATTTATTTACATTGCTTCTTCTTTGCTGGAGACATAGCTCAGCTTGCAATAAATGCAGGTTCTATAATCCTGTGAGTAATCTGAACATAACGAGCTAAGACACAGGTCAGCAAAGTGCAATGTCCCTCTCACTTTTCCTGCTTGTAAAAACATTTTACAAAAAGGTAATAAGGCAGAAAAGACCATAAATGTAAAAAAAGTGTCTGCATGCATGTGAACCACACTTTCAGATAGCACCAATATAATGAGACAAGTTCAAACTGGGATCACTTCCCAGCCTTATTTCCACCTGCAGGTCTTTCTCAGACACTGGTCCACAGGTTCATTTGAAGCATGTGGGGGCTCAATTAGGTGTTTTTATGATGCCTATTAAATTACACAACGTGTTCTATGCTCAATCCTGCGAAGCACTCATTAGCATGGTGTTATAATGGTGAGCAAGCCTGACTGCAAAAGCAGCCCTTGGGAGGCTCGTTCATGTTTTCTGAATCAAGCTGATTTTAATTGCCTGCTCCCATACACAGCAGTGCCACTGCAATGCCTCATCCTAATACAGAAAATTAAAGGCCCTGCCAGCTGTGCCCATGCTTTCATCTCCCTTTCACTAACAGCTTAATCAAGGGGACATAGGACTGAAGGCAACCAAGGCAAGGCAAGTGCTCCTTGGCTCAAAGAGCCCCCTTAGGAAGATGACCAGTCCTCCAGGCAATGAGATCAGCATAGCTTTGTGCTCAGCTCATCAGTGGTGCTGCGGCCCTGGCAGTATGCTTGACTCTCACACCAGAAACAGCCAGCTTGACTTGATTTTCTTAACTTGCTCACAGCTCTCTCTGTTGCTGCTTTGCAAGGCTGCTGGAGCCTGCTGCAGGTTTTCAGCAGCCTGGAAGCTGCTCAGAGCTTTTTATTTCATTTGATATTTCTCTCAAGCACTTGTCTTCAAAAGGAACCTCGATTACTTCAAATCAGACTGACAGCTTGCATGAAACACATCTGTGAGTCCTATGCCTCTGACTCACATCCTGCCTTTGTTCACTATTAACCCTACTGTTACTTGGTTTTCCTTTAGTGTCTACCTTTCTTGCAACTACCTGTAACTCAGCAGTGAGACAGGGAGGACACCGATCTGTGACTAGCACTGCGAGCATGTTGACATACTGTGTGGCAAGTGTATGTCAACACCAGAGAGCGGTCACAAGACTAAACCACTTACTAACACAATACTGGCTGCACAAAGCAGCACTGGAAAGGGATGACCCTGGAAGTGCCTTGCCAGGGAAGAAAAGCCCGTAAGAGATGCCCATGAGAGAGACCTCATTGTCTCTGTGCACATGTGGTGATGTATTTGCTGTACAGCTCCTTCAGGGATGTTACTGGGCTCCCTCCACACTCAGGTACTGCTCAGCCGGAAAAGCACGGCCTCACAGAGCGAGGGCGCGAGGCAGGAGGCAAACCATGGTCTGCCTGAAGAGGGAATATTGCTGCTTCTAATCCACAGGGTAATTTCAGGCTACATAATGGTGCATAACACATTTCACACAAATATTTACTAAGGGATGACTAAGGTGATAGTATTAACACATCTCTTACTGGCTCACAGCTGTTTGTATTCCCACACTGACCTCCTTAAGAGAGAATCTATACCTTCTGCACGTTTCATTTACAGCAAAAGTAATTGAAAAATCATTTTGCCTCTGGCTGTTATGTAGAATACGGGGAAATGGCATTTCCTAGGATTGCTACACAATACTTCATTCATATTAAGGAGTCTCTGAATGGAGAAAGTGACTTTTAGCAATTACCTCAGTAGCAAAATAATATACATTACAAGATAACACCTTCTATCAAATCAGCTACAAGACATGAAGAAGGAATCATGTATCTGGAACCTTGCTTGTTCTTACCAGCTACAACCTTTGGGCTGATACCTGTTTCCTGTGTTTTGTACAGCCTTTACATGTGCCTGGGCAAAAGCCTTACAGGTGCCAGCAGAGAGATGTGCCCAAAGGTTAGGCTGGCAAGACAGAAGAGGGCCAGACTCAGGGACGCTCTGCAGTAGCACCATAAGAGCAGAAGCAACCCATGAAGAAGGAAGGTCGCTTTACCAGTGATATAAATGAGCGTCAGCTCAACTCACCATATAATGGGTGAAATTTTTAAATTATGCATTTTGGGAATTTAGCGCAAGTATGACATCAGTGGTTGAAGTCTACCATGTTCTCTGCTGAGCACCACACCTCAGGAAATATTGTAAAGAACACAGAGCACAACGGCAATCCTCACAGGCTTAGCAATAGTGACTCAAAGTCACAATTGGAAGAATGAGTACAGCTAATCTGGAGAGGACAAGACTATGGTATATATGATAGTAGTTTTAAATATATTAAAAAAAAATTTAGAGAGAAATCTAAGAAATTTTTCCCTTGTCCACTGAATGAAAAAAGTGGAAGGAAAATGTTCTTCACTTTTCATAAAGAAAATTGAGGTTAGAAAATTTTCTGTCTATATGAATTTTTAACTAGGAAGACTGGAAATGCTGGCATAGCCAGACTTTGCAGAACAGATTGTATGAACAACTACAAAGGATGGCAAACATTACTTGATCTTGCCTCAGTGAGAAAGCAAGACCCAGTGATCTCTTTGAAATACTCATTCCAGCTAATAATTATAATTTGTACAGTCAAAAAGTTGTGCAGGCAACTGACTGCCTAAAATTTATTTATGTGGAAGATTTTCTGAATAACTTTCTGTAATAAAAGCACAAAAATCACAGTCTAGTCACATAAGATTTGTCAATGAATGTGAGAAAAAACTATTTGTAATTAGTTACTGCTAGTAGTTGGGCCTTCTAAATAATCTATCCAATTTAACAGGCACAGGCTGTGAGTGCACAATCATAGATATTAACAGTGGAAAAGAACCAGAAAATTCTCTTCTCTAGCTGAATACTGTTGTCCTTTCTCTCTGTGATGTACTTCCTAACAAAAAGCCGTGAGGAATTTCTACAGTGTCTGTGCATTCCTTCGATGCTTTGTACTTGCCCAGTTTCAAAATCTTCAGCATTGCTTTGAGCATGTCTGCTCAGCTGAAAAACTGTGTTAATGACAGTAGGTTTTTTACTGCTTACTGAGGTTGATGCTTTCTTTGCAGGCTCCTTGCTCATTTAAATCTTTGCCCGGTAGTTAAAAAGCAGTAGTACATGCCTGAGTGACAGGCATCACTGTTCTGTCTGCTTCATACCACGTGTCTCGCTTCGGCTCGTTGTAAATCATAACTCACAGACAAGACACTACTAAAATCTGAGTGAACAAATGTTCAGAGAAAATCAAAACGCCAATTAGGAAATTACAAATGCAATGTGTTCTCATTTATTCAGGATTATAACTTCTAAAAAAATTTAATCTCAGTATCTAAACTACCTGGGGGTTTTGTCACTAAATTATCCAGAAGATCTGGTAAGTCTCTGATTACTGTTGACCATGTCTTGTGCCTGTATGACAGTAGCCCATTATCAGGCAAAGAGAGTGCTGAAAGCAACGACCCACTCTCTCTTAAACTACTAATTCTCAGATACATATCACCGGAGAAAGCCTAAACACGGTGTCCAAGCAATTGCTTACCACGGAAATGAAAATAGCAAAGAGTGGGAAAAAATACCTTACAGTATCATGTGGTGCATTCAAGCAGCCTGGCCACTGCTGTATGGAGCATCCCTCTTCCAGGTCTGTCTTATTTTACTCACTGGCAGGTGAGGGTAATCTTTTTGCTTAGCACCAGCATTGTGCTTACCTGGACAAGTACAAACAGAATCGCTCAGCCAACACATTTATATCAAAGAGTTCAATGTGGGAGGTGCTCATCACCTTCTGAAGATCTTAAGTATTTTTTACAGAATCAGAAAGATGAGAGAAAAGTTACCAAAGATATTACAAAGAAAAAAAGAATGGTAGTCTAATTTGCCCTAGATTTTACAGTACATGTCACCAGTGCAGCAACTAGCAATTCTTCTTAGCCTTTCCATCCTTTTTTCCTTGAGAAAGAGTAAACAGCAATTAGTCCTAAACATGAACGGGTACGAGATAGCCCAGTGTCAATTACTGTCTACATAAATGCATAGAAGAATAGTGAAGAGAACTGCGGTATTTCAAAATTGGTACTTAATTAGTAATGCTCTTTCACTTGAGTTCAGACACACTAACTGGAGCTAACACTTAACCTAGAAATGTCAGGCTAGATTAGGCATGCACGACAGTTCAGGTACTGATATGGAAAGGTGCTTAACACTAACTCTGAAGGATGGATCAAAATATGTACAAGAAATAGAGCATCTGTACTTTTGTATACTTTGTGAATGTACTGCTTAGAGTCAGCATATATGTCTTCTCTGAAGAGCACACCTGATGTTAGAAGCATCATCATACATTTTTCACTTTTCTGCCTTCTCTGTGAGTCCTTGCTTACCTTGTCTCCTCACTGTCATCAGCAATAGCATGAGGCAATGCCTTTTGATCACTCCTGGAGGAATGCTCTAAGTGAAAAATTTGCCGAGTCTTTGCAATTCACCTCGGGGGTTGTTGGGGTCCCTCCCCTGCCGTGTAGCCCTGCGAGAGGGGCCCTGAGGGCACAGACACGGGGCTTCCCTGCCCCTGCTCAGCCTCGTTCCCATTGGTTGGTTTGTGTTCCCTGCGCGGGCAGAAGGACCCTTGGTCCCGTGACTGGAACAGTTCCTCGGCAGAGCCCCGGCCATGCGGCTGGAGAAATAAACACCTCTGAAACAGCTAGCAAGAATCTGTCTGTCCATATATATTTCCTTTCCACGGGACTCCTGGTTTGGTATATGCACGTTGCAGTATCCCCACTGCAACATAATGGTGGAGAATTGAGAGCAGAACGATCCCTGATCCCTAAGCGACTGATTTGTGTGAGTAAACCCTGGAAACTTTGGATTCCTCTTCTTGGTTTTGCTTTGCTATTCCATATCTAAACTATGGAGGAACCGTGGGAAGACTCTTGGCTCTCAGAGCCGCATATGGACATTTATCTTAAACTTAAAATGATTCTTGAACAACGATTTGTGAATTTTAGCTTGATTCAAGCTCAGAAAGAACTGAAACACTTCCTGGCATGGTTGTTTAAGAACTTTTTCTATGTTTCTTGGGATTTAATTATTACCAAGGGCTTTTGGAAAACCGTTTGGACACAGTTAATACTGGAGTCAAAATATATGCTGATGGAAGAATATTTTCGTGAATATTATTTAGTTACCGAGACTGTTGAGCAATGTCAGCTGTGTCCTGGCGAAGGGAAGCCTGGCTCAGGGACCGTGGGGCCCAGGCCACGTGCACCGGGCGCTCTGCGAGCAGCAGCGAGGCAGTTCCCGCGCGCGGGCGGAGCCACGCGAGCCGCAGTGTCGGCGGCGGAGCGAGGAGCGGCGGGACCCGGCAGTGCCCGCCCGGCCGCGTGCAGCGCGTGGTGGAGCGGCGCGCGGGCAGCGGCTGGCGGCAGCGGCGGTGGAGCGGAGCCGCGCGCAGCCGAAACGCGCGCTGGAGCAGGGCGCGGGGGGGTCATCGCTCGGGGGCCCGGCCGAGACGTGGATGCAGCGCCCGGCAGCGGCAGCGAAGCTGCGACCAGAGGAGGCGACGCACGGAGAACTGAGCAGCGCGGCCCAGCCCGGCCCGCGCAGCCCCGAACGCGACCCCGGGAAGAGCGCGCAGGCACCAGCAGCCCCGACAATTCCAACACGGGAGCGACCGAAGGAGAGAGCAAAGACGCAGCGAGACAGAAAACAGCAGCCAGTCGGAAAAAGGAAACGATCATAGTAACTAAGACCTTAGGGATAGTAAAATGGTATAATGTTAAGCAAAATTATGGTTTTATAACAAGGTGTGACAACCAGCAAGACATATTCGTGCATAGAACTGCTATTAAAAAGAATAACCCTGAAAAATACATCCCAAGCTTGGGAGATGGAGAGGTGGTAGAATTTAATATTGTACTAGGGAGAAAAGGGTTACAAGCATCGCAGGTCACTGGGCCTGATGGTGTTCCTGTAAAAGGCAGTATATATGCAAAAAATCGTAGTCATGTTAGACAGTATCTCTATTGTAAGTCCCCCCTACAGTGTCCCTTTCCTAATCCCACCTTTCCCTTTTACCCTATGTCCTATTACCCCCAGTGTATTCCCAATCCGTTTTTTCATCCATGGTTTCCCTCACAAAACCACGCTTTTGCCAACTGTCTCCCCAAAAATCCCTTTCCAATGCCGAGTGGGGGATGAAAAGGGGAAGGGAAGAAGTTAAACCCTCTCCTGCCTCAGTTTCTCCACAAAGCATGCTCAGAGAGTTCTGTCTCCCTTCTGTCAGCCCTAAGATGTTCCACAGAATCTGTTTGGACATTTAAAGACTCAGGAGGCTGGCTTGTTTTGTTTTGAAACTGTTCTTGTTATGTTTATCCAGTTGTTTTCATTCTCCTTTTATTAAAATAAAACGGGTGAGGTGTTGGGGTCCCTCCCCTGCCATGTAGCCCTGGGAGAGGGGCCCTGAGGGCACAGACACGGGGCTTCCCTGTCCCTGCTCAGCCTCGTTCCCATTGGTTGGTTTGTGTTCCCTGCGTGGGCAGAAGGACCCTTGGTCCCGTGACTGGAACAGTTCCTCGGCAGAGCCCCGGCCATGCGGCTGGAGAAATAAACATCTCTGAAACAGCTAGCAAGAATCTGTCTGTCCACATATGTTTCCTTTCCACGGGACTCCTGGTTTGATATATGCGTGTTGCAGGATCCCCACTGCAACAGGGGGTCAGTGCAAGACAACCCTGAGGGATGAAGCCTGCTCTGAATTAACATCGAATCATAGAATCATTAAGATTGGAAAAAGCCTCTAAGATCATCAAATTCAACCATTGTCTTGGCACTGCCAGGCTCACAACCATCTCCTGAAGCACCACATCTACATGTTTTTGTCAAACACTTTCCTGGGTGTCCTGTTCCAATACTTGACCATTCTTTCAGTTTAAGATTTTTTTTTCTAAAATCTACTCCAATCTAATAATAATAAAAACAATCAAAGAATAAGCAGAGAATGAACATGACTTGTTTAAGACAAGTAACTGAAACAGGATTCCACCATATTTCTGTGTAGTCAGAGAGCAAAAATACTGAGGACTTCCCTTCATCTCTTCCTCCCTGCAGACTTCAAACTCCTGCTCTACAACAAAGCTCTCCTTGTTTTTTCTAATTGGTAAGGTGGAATATTTTATCTCAGTCTCATTCTCAGAAAAGTTTTGATAGCTGAGCTAAGTAAACTCAAGGCATTAGCACATTAGGGAAAGTTTTAAGCAGAATCTTTCAAATTTGGTAGAAGTACATGACAGCAGAAGATATTTTGTAAAGCTAGGCAGCCTTAATGACAATGATGACCAGGGATGTGCTTACACTAGCAAGCAGTGAGACCAACAGGCACAGAACTGAATAGTGAAACAGTTGGACCTGAGAATCTCATACCCAAGCTCCACATATACCATGCTCTTCTGGTTTGGTTTGCCCTTAACTTTTAGACTGGCTATGGCCTGATCCATCAGCTGAATGCTTGCTTCAGGTTCTCATACCTCATGTGCCCTTCAGGAGTTCCTCTTGCAGTTCAGATTCATGCAGAAGGAATCCAGACGTCTCCCTGACGTGAACCCCAGCACAACAAGCTGGCGTGGCTGAGCGTGTGCTGTAAAAGCCAACTCTCATCAGAAATGAAATGCAAACATAAATGCATGGTATCAGTACTAAGGGTGATATTGCAGGAACTATATCGAGTTATCCACCAAATGCTTTCCTGTTCCCATGGGTTAAGCATAAACCAGCGCTAATGATGTTTGCCTATGTCCACTCTTCAGAGTGTCATGGTTGATGAGCAGAACAGAGAAATGTCAGAACAGGAACATCAATGACTTAGCCCTCAGTTCAGAACAACTGACAAACAAAAAAAAAGTCCTAAAGTTGACAGGTAAGAGGAAAGTGGGAAGGGAGCAAATGTCTTGCTCTACAAAGTGAGTAAATTACAGTCTATTTGACGAATAAAGGTGAATCATGGTAAGGTCAGTGAGGGAAGCATTAAAATTACTCTCAGTTGAAAGATACTACTAATAAATTTGACTTGAGCATAGTCCATGTGATAATATCAGAAACAAAATGAAAGATCCACTTCATGAACAGGGCAGCCTTGCAGACCATAAGGCTCACTAAGTTGCCAGCTGGCATTCTTACAGCCATTGTACCTATAAAAATCCAGCCAATAAAGTCTAATTTGATTCTCCTTTTTTTTTTTTTCGTTTTATTTTATTTATTTGTCTTTACTTTTCACTAGGACTATTGCTCAGTCTAAACAACTCATTTAAAAACTACTAATGCACAGAGCTCAGCTGGTGCTGCCTCAGGTGAAAAGGCAAAGCAGCTCCTACGTTACATCCTCTCCAGTATATGCTGCAAGTATTGGCTTTGACAATTAGGTAGTCATAGAGTAGCTCCTCCTGAATTACACCCCAAAATACTGTCTGTGTGTAACTGTCCAGAGAATAGGCATATGTGGTGCAGTGCCATGCTGTTATAAGTATTAAGCAGCAAGCAAAACATTGGGGTTTACTTTGAACCAACATGGTGCACAGTATAAAATCTCCACATGCTGGAAGAAAGAGTAAATACTCTGGGGTTTACTCATAAATATTTATAGGATTATTTAGTCCATTGTGTAGTGAATAACCAAATGCATTCTGATGTAAACCAGCCCAGCTCCTGTGTTTATATTGTCTGTCTGATGGAACACAATTACAAAACACTTTTTTTCATTTTCAAATTTCTACTTGAACTCCTTGAAGCACCTAGAATTTGAACTTGGCAATGTAGGACTACAATTGCCCAGGGATCCGGCATCATACAGATTAGAAGTGTATGTATTCTTCAAGGACAAAACTATACAGTGTATAGTTTATATTCACATAAATGTGTTCTGTAAGGGGAAATCAATATATTAAAAAAAACCACATCCTATGTTTTTGCTCCTGGTAGGGAATTCTATCGCCAAGTAGACCAAACCCACAAAAACAACTTAACTCTACAGTTTCAAAAAAGGAATACTGCATTTGCTTTTTATTTTTCTATTTTATGTTCAGAATGAATATGGCTCAGGTGTAGGATTTGAGTTTCAATTTAACATATTCATAACTGGGGCAATTGGCAAGGTCTGCTATTTCTGACAGATCTAAACAGTCAAGCTCAGCCCTAAATGTGTCTTGTCTTTTTTTTCTGCTTGTTCCCCAGTATTCAGTTTATTTGCTGTTGAAAGTTCTCTTTTATCAGAAAATCATAAACTGAGCCAGGGACTGAAATGCTGATTTCAGCCACAAATTAGAAACTGAAAAATAAGAGATGAAAGCAGTGGGAAAGGGAGCCTGTACTGTGCAGATGTACTTTCATTTTCAAGAGCCTCTGTTTCCTTAAATGAAAGGCAATCTGACATTAAAAAAAAAGGGTTTAATTCACCATGGAAATGTGCAAAACTTTTCAAGGCAAAGTCTTTGCATATGCTAAAGGCACAGATGATGTTCCATGTAAAGTATTACTTTTATCTTTATTGTTTTGAATATGTTGGATCATAAGAATGGACACACTCCAACTGCCACTTCAAAGCTCTACAGATAATCCCACATCCCACTTGCTTTGTTTGCATATTTAATTTTGCTCAAAAAGCCAAATCAAACCTCATACATTCTTCTTTGAAAAAATTTCTCTACAACCTTCCTCAGCAGTCCAATGAATCTGAACCAGGGTAAAAGTTTCTAACTCATTTGAGGATATTTCTATTTACTGTATCTGTTTCCCTTACTTTACGTGATAAAGTGCTTCAATTTCTCACTGGGCAGAAGACATCAATCTCCACCATTCTTCAAAAATTCTTCCTCTGTAGATCAGGGGGCTCCTAATCTGTGGAGCAGGTGTTGTTGTTGAAGCAGGAACAGCCAGAGGAATGTAATTGTTTCTGATGCCTGTGACAGTCACTGTCACTCAGTCTGCAATGCAGGTGTCAACAAAAGGTCAGACTCCCAAGTCACAAGATATTTTTGCCTGTTCTGATCCCTGAGACTGAAAAATGGGGCTGAGAGCAGGCAGTCTGTCCTCAGTTTTCTTATCACCTGTCTGCAGGCTTTGAGGGACAATGTGGTGCCTGGGGTGACTTGCTCAAGGGAAGAAAGAAAAGTCCAGTGTGTCTTCATCTGCCAGTTTTCTTCATTCCCTCCTTGAAGTCTTTGAATTTCCATTCAGGCTCTAAAGGAGACTCCAAAAGATAGAGATCTCACATTGCTGAAAGTCTTTCAACCCCAAGAAAGAGGTAGAGAATATTAATATGAAAGCAAAAGAGCTGGTTTGGAAGGGTTTAAAGATCAAGAACTTTTCAATGTCATTTTTATTCAAAGCATTTCAAACAGCAAAATATATTCAAGTTAAGAGAGCTTTAGGTGAATAAAGCCTTTTTTCTGGATTACATTATTTCCTCATATGACATGATATGCAGTTAAATATGTAATTAGAAGTAAATATATAATTATGATACTCCTTTGGTCTTTCATGAAATCTGGCAGCCTACATAGCTAATGTGTGGATTCACTCCTTCTTATCAGAAGCAGATACTTACTCCTTTCATTCCCTCTGTAAAACCCTACAAAGAACTGAGTGTCTAGAAACACACTAGCTACTGCAATGAGTGCTGTAGGTTCAATAGAATTGCTAGGAATATGTGAGAATCCTGGAAACTGCAAAGTCGAGGCAATCTTCTCCCTATTTATTGTTTCCTACATAAACTCTTTATCAATGAGCACCTAAGGACTTTTTTTTTCACTTGCATCAGCTTTACAACTGTATATTTCCATTTATTTAATTGTAATTATTTCCGGTGAAAATGGTGGTGTGTTTTCATGGTGTTAGTTTACGATATTTTAATAAAAATGCATGACTCCCCTATGAAAAAGAAAAATCCCATATCAGCTCTTTTCAAGCAGCACCTCTAGACTGAAACTAACAGACCAAAGGAGAAAACACCAGTGGCTATAAAATATTCTTAGCCCGGAGGTACGAGAATCTGCCAATATCACATAATGAAAACACAAGCACCTGAGAGATTACAACCTTATTTACCCTTTTTGCCTACAGACTTCCTATGGAGTCCAATATATTTTGTCTGTGGACAAAACCCACAAATCATTAAAGTAAGAAGAATTCCTGAAAGGCTTAAAACCAAAAGCAAACACCCGACTCCTTCAGGCACTCTATTACAAGAGTAAATTGGACATCCTCCCATGTTTGGAGCTCACGAGTTTGTATGAAATTGTGGGCATGGTACCAGACAGTCATGTTCCTGTGAAAATGAGTACATTTCCTCAGGAATTCCTGGAGGTAAAGTAAGAATTCTCATTAACGTGGGGCTGTGGGTAATCTCACAACTGGCCAATCCAGCCTCCTTGTACTGGACAATGAAAACCAGACAGGCAGTGTGGAAAACAGGGGAATTGGAAACAGAAAAGAGCAACACAGTCCCAAACCCTAAACAGTTTTTTTGGAAATGTCCCATTTGTGATGGTGAGTCACAGAAAACCCAAGCAAAGAAACTCTACAGCACTCTTGCTTCCATGGACAACATGGCAGGAGTAAATAAAATGGGCCAAGGCACAATCCCATTCATCCAGGGTAACTGGTGTGTCTGGCATGGCCCACACCTCAGAAACTATGTTTTCCTCATCTCTCTCCCAGCACAGACAAACAGGGTGGGCTCATGTGCCCAGGTTCCTGGGCATAATCCCTGACCTGTTCTGTGTTCACCATTGGTGGTCAAAGCCTTTTCAGATTTCAGTAAAGCTTTTGATATTGTCTGTCACAGTTTCCTTCTGGACAAAATGTCCAGTACGCAGCTGGTTAAACACATCATGTGATGGGTGAGTGACTGGCAAGTCAGGTGCAAAGGCCATGACAAATGGGGTGACATCAGTCTGGAGGCCTGTCACAAGCGGAGTTCCACATGGCCTGTGCTCTGCAACACCTTCATAAATGACTTGGATGCAGGACGTTAAGGCATACTATGTAAATTTGCTGATGACACTAAATTGGGAGAAGCTGTTGACTCCCTCCAGGGCAGGGAGGCCCTGCAGGGAGACCTCTACAAATTAGAGGACTGGGCAATCACCAACCATATGGATTTCAACAAGGGACAGTACTGGATTCTGCACCTGGAAAGAAGGCAACCCTGGATGTATGGATAGACTCGGAATGACAGGCTGGAAAGCTGTGGAAGGGGACCTGAGGGTCCTGGCTGACAGAAAGTTGAATATGGATCAGCAGTGCCCTGGCAGCCAGGAGGGCCAAGCGTGTCCTGAGGGGCATCAGGCACAGCATCACTAGCCAGGCAAGGGAGGGGATTGTCCCACTGTGCTCTGTGCTAGTCTGGCCTCACCTCGAGTCCTGTGTGCAGTTTTGGGTGCCACAATATAAGAAGGACGTAAAGCTATTAGAGAGCATCCAAAGGAGTGCTATGAAGATGGTGAAGGACATAGAAGGGAAGATGTATGAGGAGCAGCTGAGGTCACCTGGCTTGTTCAGCCTGGAGAAGAGGAGGCTGAGGGAAGACCTCTGTGACATCTACAGCTTCCTTAGGAGGGGAAGTGGAAGGGCAGACACTGATCTCTTCTCTGTGGTGACCAGTCACAGGACCCAGGGGAATGGAATGAATCTGTGTCAAGGGAGATTTAGGCTGGCTATTAGGGAAAGATTCTTCACCCAGAGGGTGGCTGGGCACTGGAACAGGCTGCCCAGTGAAACGGTCACAGATCCAAGCCTACAGAATTCCAGACACATTTGGACAATGCTTTTAGGCACATGGTGTGATCCTTGGAGTGGTCCTGCGAAAGGCCAGGAATTAGACTTGATGTTCCTTGTGGGTCCCTTTTAACTCAGGATAATTTATGACTCTGTGAGAAACATGATGCTAATATGCACACACAATGGGTAAAACAGAGGATGATGCTCAAACTCATTTCCTGGCCCTGTTGGGGCCAGACAGGGCTATTGAAATTCTGCAATGCACACCGAGTATGTTGTAAGCATGAGGACATCCTGCTAACAAGTATGACCAAAACAGAAAGCAGAGCATTGGAGGGGAATCACAAACTGTTCTTTTAAGGACTTTCATAATCCATTTTAGCTGTCAGTGGAAAAATGTGCAGATTAAAAATATTCTGAAGTCTTCTGTGCTTTTCCTTGGTATCTAATGACTGGTCACACTGCAATTAGATAAGATTGCTAGGGAGAGTTATATTATTACTATTACTAATTATATATCATATGATAATATTAATATAATTACACATTGTACCATATCAATATAATTTTATATTCATTTTCTAGCTTGCATTAGAAAAAATTCCATGGTTAGAAAAAGCAGATGAACTCTCCAGTACAACAAGCCCTGATTAAGGTACCATGTCTACATCATTATGCAGGATTTGCACAAGGAAATAAAAAAGCTAAGGCAAAAAAAAATCTTGTAATAGAAAAATTTCTCAAGATAGTCACTAAATTTGATAGTTATATCTATTAAGCTTTCCACTTGGAAGGACCTGTCCCAGATTGTCTATTGAGAAATTGTATCCCTTGTTAAAGCTTGGTAGCATGAGGCTGATATGGTCCACATTACCAGTGAACAACAAGAAGGCACAGATAATAAGACTCTCATTTTTGGAGACTAAAGTGTGTTTAAATGAGACTGCAGTTTGAGTCTGCAAATGAGCATGCTCTAAAAATAACAAATGGAGCACAGATAATTTTCTTTTCTTTTATAGTTCAGTTTTGGTCAAGAATCACATTGATGGTTCATTTTCTGCTAACATGGGCAGTAAACTCATTGCCTTCCACAACACAGGGGAAGCTTCAAATGTGTGCTGAGCTGTGCAGGTGTCCCTGCCCATGGCAGGAAAGTGGGAATGACATGCCCTTTAAAGTCCCTTCCAACCCAAATCATTCTATCTCTATGAACATGCGAACCTATGACCCTGTATAGGGACCATGGAACATGATACTCCATAGTCCCAGATGCTGTTTTGCATTTTGGGTGGGAAAGGGAATTTTGAAGTATGTTTATTGGGGAAGCTGAAGTAAATAATTTTAGTAAGCCTGTGTGCTTTCTTTTTCTTAAGAAATAATCCTCTTCTCTATTTAAAAATTTAAGGAATAGCATTAAAGTTGCAAGTTAGGTGGTCTGGGGTAGCTGTTATTGTTAATTAGGTCTAAGACCCTTTTCAGGAAAAACAAGATAAATACATGCAAAAGAAGGGAGAAATCAACAGCAGAGCCAGAAAAATACAACTACGCCTTTTAGCACAGCCTCTGATGTGCGAGGTCAGTAACGGGAAATCCCAGTACGGCATGGCTTTCCACAACTCACTCCCACTCTTGGTCATTTGTACCCATAACAAAACATGTGGAAAGTTAATTTCAGCTGCCTAAAGCAACAACAGAGTCATGACAGGGAAGAAAAAGATGTCTCTCTTCATAGTTAAGACAGATCTCACTGCATAGGTGGCAGAGAAAATAAGAAAATAAAGCGGAGAAGAAAAGGAAATGCAAAGCTTGCAGTCCAGTTGTGTTCTTGACTCAGCTCCTCTGTGGGCTGGTTTGGGGAGAGCATCTTTATGTGAGGTTACTGGTAGAATCATGGCCCCAGGAAAAGGAAAGAGAGAAAAAGTAATATTGAAACACTTGGGTCTTGCCAGTTATCTCCTGCTTGCCTAAGTAAAAAATCAGTATCCAGGGAGGGGAACTTGGCAGTCCCTGGCCATTAGTGATAAGAGCTACCAAGATGATGAAATTTGTAAGAAAAACCTCCAGGCAATGACAAGGATATTTCAAACACCCAAAGGACTTGACTCTTGAAATCCCTTTCTGGGAATCAGCATATTACTTGAATAAACACTGCAGCTGTCTGGTATAATTGACCAGGATGTATCTTTAGTTTTCTAAGTTGATCTTTATATTTTAATTCACTATTAAAATACAGTATTTTTATATTATGCATGTACGCGTGCGAAGATATCAGGTACATTATAAGTTAAGAAACAAGATAAAAATAAATAAATCACAAGTAAAAATGGAAATGATCATGTTCTTTTAAGAGGGTGTTTAATTACCCACCACTTTTTACTGTCATTCACAATGATTATCAATTAATCTACATAGCATTAATTTACATAGGAGGATGTGGAAAGTTAAGCTAGAAAAGTTCCACAGCACTAAGAATGACTTTTTGAAAAATCTTTACTTATATCATAGATTCAGACAGATCCAGCAGATGTCTTTTGCAACACCTGATTTATTCAATTATTATTTTCAGACTAAAATCAGCTTTATGGAACAACACCATTTTTCATCATTCTTCTCCTTCCCTGGGGACAATTGTTCCAACTGAAACCTTCTACATGGGTGAGAAGAAATGAAATTTGTTTCTCAGACTTCTACTTTAAGATGATTTTGTCCTTTCGGAATAGTTACTGACACCAAAGAAAGTAATTTACATCAATGTCCCTTTCAAGACCACTAGCAATCTTACCTATTTAGATCATAATCAAACTACAGCAAAAAAATGCCTCAAGCATCCATTTCACTCAGCGTCTACCTATTCTGAACCTTCAGAGAACACAAAAATCCTTATAGTTACTTATTCCTAGACACAACCTTACACAACCTGTCCTTCTCATCTGTGTTTGTTGCTTTTCTTTCAATGACAAGACTCACTTCTTTTATTTTATAAAAGGTATTAAAAATGCTTACACCCTTAGGCAAGTTAGGCAACCACTGAAAAATTCAGTCAAAATAAAAAAGGCAAATTCATTAGGTAACTCTGTGTAAATTACTACTGTGATCTTGTAAAGCATCACTTCTTAGGTTTTTATCAACATGCATCTTGACTGCACTCATGTACAAACTTTTTATTAGCCTCTCTTGGTGTGTTGCAGTGGCACCCAAACGCTGCTCTCTGGTACCTTGTCTCGTGGGCTATAATCCCTCCCTGCTTTCCTTCCCCTCCCATGGAGCTATTCACACACCTATTCGGTGAATGAAGAGTGTTGTGGCAGCCATCTCCTTTGGCACGCCCAGAAGCAGCAGAAGAACAGCAGCATCACTGCTGCAGCTCGGTGCCTCTCCCTACACAATGTGTCCAAGGATTTTGCATGAACTGGACTGTTTACATGGCCAGTATCTTCCACGGGACAGCTGAGAGGAGCTAAGTGAGTATTTATAGCAAAGGATGGAACAGTCCCTTAACAAGTCCACCATGCCCTGCAGTCAAGCGTGTCACCAACATGGCTGCAACAGGGGAAACCACATCCTGGGCTAGACCTCACACCTTCTGGTGGGATTCCCTGCTCTGCTTTGAAGAACATAAAGGAAACAGTTACATTTTTTAACAGTTTCCATAAAACTAGATAGTAAAGAAAGAATGGTCACAGGCAGATTTTCAGAGAATTTGGACCAGAAGATTTAGCTACAAAAGCTATGAAGGCAACATTTGCAGAACACAGGGCATTTAAAACTTAGTCTGCACTGCAATCTTCCTGTATCAAAATATATTTTCCTAGAAAACCTTGTCTGTCTTTCTGTGAGTAGTTCTGAGAGCAAGTAATTCTATGAGCATATGCACCTTGACTTCCTTCCTCAGTGAAAATCAAATAATTTCCTCAAATCTTGAGGAGTATAGGTGGCTTCACTGCTTGTTCAGTGAAATCCTTCCCCTGGCTTCTCCTATTTCCTTAGGAAAAAACAGAGAGGATTGCAAATCACGGGGGACTGCATTTGAGAGAAAAGAAGAATTCTTTCTGCAGTCAGGTCACATTCAGGCAACAAATTTTAATGGAAGAAGCTAGGCTGTGGATTTAGTACATGATTAAAAGAAAAATGTCCTGTCAGTGGAAGCTCACACAGAGATGGGTTTTAATCAGTGGATATTTTCCCCCATATAAGAAAGTCTGGGCACATGATTATGAACTACAATATGCAGAAAGAATCATGCTGCTGAGCATGAGTGAGCACGCATCTATTGCTGTCAGGCTCAGTGAGACTGCAGTGGGAGGCTCACCTCTGGTTTGCCTGTGCCTTTTACACTACATGTGCAGACTAAGGAATCAGTAAAATAGTAAAATACCTTTACTTAAAATCATATCTGCATGTAAAAATCAATTAGAGAACTGTGTTCTTTGGAAATAATAATAAAAAAATTGCAGCAAAGTCAAGCTTATCCAGAGCTGTCAATCACCCAGTGAACTCCTAGCCTAGAGGAGTTAATTTCCTTGGTTGGTTTATAAATTTCACAGCTGGAGCAGACCTGATGCAACACACTCCTGGCAATGCAGAACTGCAGCTTGGCAGAAAGGTAGAAATTTTACTCCACCTTCCAAGTAAACTATCATGCACTGATTCTCACAAACTGCTGAAAGCTTGTGAGTGTCCTGAGAGGCACGAAGACAAGTATCTTAAGAAACAATATACTCTGGCTTTCTGAATTTCCAGGATCTTTGTTGTCCCAGTAGCTCATCAAAGGGTTACAGGCTGCCAATAATATAGTCAAGAAAATATCCCTAAAGTTCAAAGCAAACACTGCTTTCACTTTTCTTAATGAAAAATGTTTGATTTCCGTGTTCTCTAAAAAGATGTTTAGATTGGCAATCTCTGTTACACTTTTCACTCTATTCTCTAATAATGTCCAAATTCCTAGTGCAACATTCAGCATTCTGCTCAGCTCTAAAGATAGCATGTAGACATACAAGTTTGCTGAGGCACTTTAGCCTGCCTTTACCTCTTTCACCACCTCTCCTGCTTATTTGCGCAGATACTCACTTGTATTGGAATCTGTGGTCACCATGTTTGCTGTGCACTGGGCTGCTGAAGTTCCCTGCTCAGTACTAGTCCACGTTAACTTCAGAAATGAAGTTAAATGAAGGAAATGAATAGGAATGAAAGTATCTATCTGAGAATTGCAAGAAATATGTTGCAGACATTTAGTCTATTACACTGTTTCTGCCATGGGTGTGGCAATTATGGGCAGAGGTTGAAGGGAGGAAAACAAGCTATTTTCCAAATCTCCCATTTACTTCCAGTTCTTCTGCATAATTTGCAACAAAATATTAATGAGCTCCATAAAGGTTAAACTAAAAAAATTGATTTCTCTTTTTACTATAAATACTTTTTGCATAAATAAAAGTATTTCAGAATACCTGCACAGAACCTCACTAACATTTTTGACAATAGAAGAATTGTCACAGTAATTCTCATGTAAAATGTCAAACAACTCTGTATCAAGTACTACAGAATATCTAGAACAACTAAGTTCCCATGTGTTGGGGAAGATGAAACAGGAAAACCTTGTAAATATGATTGCCTGACAAAACATTTTGGGAATATGAAAACTACAGGCAACATCGAAATGAAAGCCACTTTTGAAATACCAGGTCTTAGTTACTGAACAACTAGAAAACAATGGTATGGCCACTGAAGTAATCCCCTCTTGATGGAACAATACCCTCTGCTTGCAAGCGGGTCCAAGGGTCAGAGCAGACCCTACTAGCTCAGCAGAAGGGGTCCAAAGAGTAGTTTTTAGAAGTTAAGATGTAACACTCTATGGTAATATAAGAACTCTTATAGGCTGTATGTAAATGCTATAGGATTTGTATCTTGTATTAGATTGGTTAGTGACAATTAGAATATTCAGTACAGAAGATGATTTATTGTATTGTAACCAGGACTTCAGACACTTCTTTTCTCTCTTCTATTCACTCCTTTCCTCTCTTCCACTTCCACTCTTGCTCTTACACTCTCTCTCTCTCTCTCACCTGCTTACTCTCTTGGGCCTGCTCAGAGCGGAGTCAGGCAGCTCTGAGCAGTGCCCCTATACCCACGCCTTTACAATAAACCGACTGTGTCCCAAGACCTGCCTATAGAGATCTCTCCGTCTCCGTCTACGTCCGGCCATTCCGCAACCTACACCATGTAGATTAACTATCAAGGTGAGGGCACTACTATGTCGTTAATGCTTGAACTGTTGTCTGCTATCCCCTCAACCTCAGCCATCTCTGGTGCAGTAGTTGGCCAAGTCTTTTTCACAAATCCATATCATAACAATTAATGAATGAATGAGAATGGAAATAGCTATAATATCAGTGTTTTCAGTTCCTTTTAAATGAGCTGCTTGGAAAGCAGGCATCCCTGGATTGACAACGGAGATGAAAAACCACAGATTTATCTTGATCCTGTCTCACATGGTTTATTGACCCAGCCTAGTATTTAGACAAATGTACTTGTGTATTTTACTACCTACGCACTACCATGAATAATGAATAATAATGAATAAAACCAAATTTAACAAGAAAGGACAAGGCCATTTCTAGAATGTTAGTGCAGATACAGTCTCTCACTATTTCTCTTTCTCTTGGTATATATATTCTCTTGTTTTTTAACACTGAAGGCTTGTTAATGGCAAAGGTGAAGTGGGCTGTATGCATCCCTGAACCAATACTACAGTCAGTGGAAGAATTGCACAAGACACAGCTCCTGATGCAAATACAATGACACAGCTACAAAAAAGCACTGGAAGTAATGTTGAAAGCCATAGGCTTGCACAAGCCTCTGTAGCTTGCTTGCAGTCTGTTTCAGAGACTGACAACTCCTCTGTAACATTGCTCAGGCTGAAAAAATTCTTCTGATTTTCAATAATCTGGTGATCTCACCAAACTTACTAATAAATCTGTGAGAAGCCAACAGTTCACCATAACTGTCTAGTCACATGGCCAAGAGACAAGTGTTCCTGGCTATTACTGGTTTTATCGTTGTTGTGATGATGATGATGATGATTGTGATGGTTGTGATGAAGAACAGGCATATCTTTCATATACTTTTTTGGAGTAATGTTGAAGCTCAGCTCTGCAGACAATGAAAGAAGTTAATTTTCCACACCACTTTACGATTGTTTATTATGAGAAAGAAGACATCACCTGTTTTCTGAACAAAAAATGTGGGAAGGGTGCAAACTAAAATTAAAGAAAATATGGAATACCTTCAGGACAACTATGTTTTACTCATGTGTCATTCCTATAGCCCTTAACTCTAAATTACCTCATGCTTTTCTCTTACATGATGTTGACTGGCTTTCTTAATCAATCACTTGTCACTCGAGGAAACGTAAAGAAAGCAAGGACCTTGCCTGAGCACTGGTGTCAGCCCCTACAGGGATTTTCTTTGGAGAACATATATGATATGCTTCCTAGCATCCTTTTCTATCCAATTATAAAAATAGCAGTGCCATAACTAACAGGAAAAAAGGGCCTGCTGCAGCGCCCCAGAGGAGCCACATTATATATTGATATCATTAGACCTTTTGTTACACTTAAATGAACATGAACCAACCTGCAGCTCTGGCAGGGGCAAAAGCTGCTTTGCAACCTCTTTTGGAGCAATTCCTGGAACTTTCCCAATGGCATAGAGAAGGTAATCTTAACATCAGGGATAGAGGACGAGCCATGCAAATCAACCAAAAAAGCATTCAGATTTATGGGTCAGTAGTAAAAGCTTGGTCAACGACCTGAAATACATTAAGCCACTCCAGCGCTGCCTGTGATCTCAGTGTATAGCTCAGTAGTCACAGTGTTTCCCCTGATTAATTATTTACACAAGACTCATAACCTCCATTTTAATGTCTGTTGTGCTAAATATCTTTTTAAATTAAATTCTATTTTTCTTTGATTAAAAAAAAAGCAGTTAAGCCTACCAAATGTCATAATTAATTCTTACGTCAAATAATCAACATTTGGTAGATTCTTTGAAGACAGCAGGGCAGAAATAATTCACAAAGTGAGACAATTGCATGGAGTCAGTATGAGGCACTGACTAGTGACAGATATTCAGAAATTAAGTCAGATCCTTGCTTATCATTTCCCTATAGATGTGAGGCTTGTATACTGGAGAGAACAACAGAGATTAAGAACATCAGAGAACTGTGCAGAAAAAGTGAGAGGAATAGAATCCTCACAAACAGGAGGATGCAATGATCTTTATGACACAGATTATTGTATTATTATGAATAATAATAATAATGAAAATTCAAAATATTTGAAATCATCATACTTGGTTAATTAAAACAGGATAATCCTACAAATGTATGGATGACAAGATTAAGAATACTAACAAGTAGATTTTAAAAAGTGTTTAGCATCAATTTATGTCAATAATTATGAATCTTTTGGGCAGATAGGGACCATTTTTATAGAAAATGAGGTAAGAGCTAGAATTCTTTTTTCTTTTTTTTTTTTAGCATAACATACCTCATGAAGTTCAACAAGGGGAAGAGCAAAGTCCTGCACCTTGGGAAGAGCAACCTCATCCATTGAACTATAGTAGGGGCCACCCAGTTTGGGGGAAAGGATTTCGGCAGAAAAAGACTTGGGGTTCATGGTGAGTATCAGGCTGAAAATGTGTCAGCAGTGTGTCCTTGCCTCATAGAAGGCAACTGATACCCTGGGCTGCATTAGGCAAAGTTGTGCCAGCAGATGAAGGGAGGTGATCCTGCCTCTCTGCTCAGCGCTGCTGAGGCCTCACCTGCAGCGCTGGGTCTGGGTACAAACTGGAACACAGGAGGTTCCCTCTGAACACCAGAAAACACTTTTTCAGTGTGAGGGTTATCAAGCCCAGGCACAGGTTGCTCAGAGAGATTGTGGAGTGTCTCTCCTTGAGATAATCAAAAGCTGTTTGGACACAGTCCTGGGAAGGCTGCTTTAGGTGGACCCAGCTGAGTGTGAGGGGGGTTGGATCAGATGACCTCCAGAGGTCCCTTCCCATCTCAACCCTTCTTTGTGATTTTGTGATACAGAGGTTGCAATTTTTCTACTAGTGGTAGACATGTTACTGAGCATTCAGACACTATATTGAAAGCTGCTTTAGAAGCCTGTTGCCTCTTAGGGAAGGTGTACAACATTTATAAATTCAGGAGTTCAAAGAAGCACTGGGAATACATCTTTTTAGGACATACACTTTAGCAGATAGTGACTCTGCTCACAGTGACCACAGTATCCAGTTTCCAAAGTGGCTACCAGGAGTGCTTTTTCTTATACTTCTGATATTACAGCTTCATTACATTCTGTAGAAAGTAATGTATTTTTCTATTCTAGTGTATGTTTTGTGCTTCGTAGTGTATGTGATAAGCTATTCCCCATTGATAAGCTATTCCCATGGATATGCTCACTGCTTTTTACTTCACTATGGAAAAATTTCAATATTCTTAATCTCTCTATTGTTGGGGTCCCTTCCCCCTGCTATGGAGCCCTGGGAGAGGGGCCCTGGGGGGGAGGCACAGGGTTTCCCTGCCCCTGGTCAGCTTCATTCCCCATTGGTTGGTTTGGGTTCCCTGATAACGCCAGGGACCCTTGGGTCCCGTGACTGCGGAGTTGCTGAGCAGAGCCTCGGCCATGCGGCTGGAGAAATAAACATCTCTGAAACATCTACCACGAATCTGTCCATATATACTTCATTTCCACGGGACTCCTGGTTTGAAATATGCTTGTTGCAGTAATCCCCACTGCGACACTCTATATCACATCTTTGTCTGGATTTATAGATGACTCTGCAAGAGAGAGTTTGGGGTTTTTTTTCTGTCTGTTCCTTCTCTGTAGGTCCAGCAGGAAGCCTGAGGGTTACAATAATTGATGCTTATGAGAGGCAACAGCTGGACCTCTGCAAAGCAAACCAGTAGCTTCCTTCAAAATATCCTGAATTTGGTCATCATCAACATGCTGAAAAGCTTCAGTGTTTTTCATGTTTTTAGGCTTAGGGTTATCACTTTCTTTGCTTCCCACCTTCCTTCAGTGGTCTAGATTATAGGTTATCCTTCTATGCCGTGATGAGAATGGAAAGAAAGTTAACTTCACCTTGTGTAACGCAGCATTGTAAGAAAGTAACATCTCCTGGCCCAGAAGCATCTAGTTGTGACAGCCCGTTGCTCTGCCAAAATTTATTAATTTTGCTTCTTCAGCACTGGTGAAGTCATGTGGCTGCTAATTCCAGAGTTAGCACAGTGAACTCTGGCTTGGGGCTTTCTGCTGCACAGTGTTAAAGTCATATTAGGCTCTGGGTCTAATACAAATCTCCCTGCAATAACTTGGAGAACTTTTCAATGCTCAAGCCATTGAAGCCAGTGTGTACCTGGCATTTAATCCTCTCAGTGTGCATTATCTATTTTCAAATAACTAAAAAAATTGTATGAAGTGTCTTTCTCAAAGATGCTAAGCTGTCACCATTTTGATTGTATTATTAATTTGTTTTCTGAAAATAGGTTTCTGTAATGATGATCTGACTTGCATTTTAAAGGTGTTGTGCAGAAGAATTTATTCATCAAAATAATATATATATTATGCACTACATCAAATAAATATAGATTTTAAACACAAAATTTAACTGTAATTATTATTTACTATTAATTGCATCCTATTGTCTGAAACTTCTCTTGATTCTCCCCCAATTGAAAGAAATGTTTAACATCTTTCAGCTATCATTCACTTGAATAGGCACCCAGCAGCAGGATGAGATACAAAGTTACTGTTTCACCAATAAAAATATTTTTTAGAAACAACTACAAAGCAGATAAAAAAATAGCTTTACCATGTTAAAATTAAATAAATGACTGTCAAACCTATTCCCTGAAGCAGGGTTTAATGCAGTCACAGCTGCAGCATTCTGTGCATATAAAAATCTTTATACCAGTTAAAAAAATAAAAATAAAAAGTCACCTTTCAATAATGCTGCTAGTGAGTTATATATCTCGACAGGTATCCAGTACTTACCCCTGGAGGTATTTCTTCTTTCAGAGGCTCAAATTCTCTACCAAATGGAAGTGTTTGCATTCCCAGTCATTTGGACAAGGGTTAGCATGATAAAATGATTTGTTATGCCAATAAAGTTTTTTGTTACACTGTAAAATGGTTTGTTACGCTACTATTGCTACATAAAAATGTTATGAAAATTAAGTAGGTTGTAATGTCCAAAAAGGAATAGTCTGCTTTTGGGACTAGCTACCAGGGAAAGGTAAAAAGAATGATCTTATGGTCTACAGCTCCTCAGTCCTCTGAAAAGACAACCTAAAGGACCTTTTAACTAACAACTGAAATTGGTACCCCAATGAGGAAAGCAGCTATGCATCCAAAATGGATGGGAACTTCCTCAAGTCAGTAGTGCTCAGAAGATGGGAGGAAACTGCAAATTATTTGATAATCCAGGTGGTGATTTCTGTCCTGTGTGACAGTACATGAAACAAGCCTAAACTGCAATGTGGAAGGGATACTGAAGTAAAGACTCATGGTATGTTAATCATAACATGTCACAGATGGGGTAGCAAGGTAGTAAAACTGGAGGAAAACCTTACTTTGCATACTGTATTTTAATTTTAGCATTGTGTTTATCAATCAAAGCAGTATCTGAAACTGACAACTATTTAATTCACAGTCATGCCTTATAAGTTACTGGAACATTTCAAATTTTCAACTGAATTAGAATTTTTATTTAACCCAGAATGGCAATCAGTCACTTCTTCAGAAAGGGAAGGACAGTTACATCTTATGCTTTATAACTATTACAGAATTTCTATATTTTTTCATTTTCATATTTGCTTAGTTTGTTTATATTAATTGTGTTTATTCTATTATTCTAATATTAGTATTTGTGTTCCTGTCATTTGACAGAACCGTACTGCACTAATAAGTGCAGAAGAAAACAGTTCCTGTGATCAACAACCAGTTGTATCGAACTCCAAATCTGTTGATAATCACAAAGAATACTAGAAAAAATTTTAACATATACATTTTTTTCTTATAGAAGTGAGGAAATGTTTAAAATATTTATGGTTTTCTCCTTTTAAACTAACCACACTTCATTATCCTTTGTATAGGCTCACTGATGCAGAGTGAATGACACTGCATTGTGAGGGAAGTCTGCTGCAAATGAACTCAAGGGAGAAGCACCTGCTTTGAGCATCAGGGCCACACAAAAATAAGGAAGGTGCATGCAGTTAAGCCTGAATGTGCAGAACTCTTCTGGAAGGCCCACTTTCACAGTAAGGTTATAATTTATGTTGGCATATACAAGGCTGGGCCTCAAGAGAAGTAATTTTGTCTTTCCTGGAAAAGATCCTGACTCGAAGTCTTTGCTGCCTGACTGAAGGATGGTTGGGAAAAGGCTTGTGTAGGTCTTGTGATGTCACTGATGCCTGAGAAGCTGATAGACCAGGATAAGACACATATCCTGTGTAGGTGCAGGTGATGTTACAGGTGTACAAACCAAGTGCACTACTTCAGACCTGGATCATCAAATAGAAGTTCATTAATCACAGATGTACAAGTTTATCCAAGTCCAACTAAAAGTAGTAGCAAGGAAAAAGCACTTGGCATCTTACAAAAGGCATTCAGTACTGCAGAGGAATTATCTTGAACTTTCAGACAACTGGACAGAATGATAGATGTAACCACATATACTGATTTCTTTTCTTTTAAAAGAGAAATATGCTAATGCTGAAAAAAAGTAAAAATTGAAATTTAAAAATGATTTTAAACTCATGAGTGAGATTTATTCTGAAGATCCCTTTTACTTTGCAAGTGATTGTATGTACCAGTTTGATAGTTAAACACCTTGAAGTACCAAACAGACCAGAAATATGCATCCCTTCCGGCTGCTCAGACCAAGTAGTTCACCTGACTAGCAGGTGTGGACTGCAGACCACACCTCTTCTCCCACTGTCCAACAAGCCTTGGTAGCCATGGTTAGGACCATGAGCCACAAGCATTTATGTCCTCAAAATAGGTCTGGACATCTGGGGTGATCGATCCTATGTGTGACCACTTGGGGTCAGCCAGTTGCAATGCACTACACACAGCTATGAAGAGAAAGCTACCACTTCTAGGAGATCACACACAGTTCATGCCAAACAACCTGTTAATCACAAGCAGAAGCAGCCAACAGACTGAGGAAAAACTGTGGCCAAGACTGGGCTGTTGCTCCCAAAGAAACTCATTGAGTCCCAGCACGTCCCTGCACTGCAGCCTTTTTTAATGACTTCTTGTAACTGCATTTTTGACTGGTGTTGCAACAAATGTGGGCAATGGAGGTAGAGTATTCTGATAATGCAGAGTTCAAGGAGAGAAAAAATAACATGGTTAAATATGAATGCACACTTTAATTCCTAATGTTTTTCTGACCTTTTTCAAGGACTAATCCATATCTGAGTCTGGGAAGAAACTTAGCTATGTATCATGTAAAATATATTTACAATCAGGGCTAAATAAATGGCGTCATTGATTGTGAACTTCAGAAAGGTTTAGGCAAATTTTTTCAGACAAGTCTGCTTTCCTTTGCTTTACATGTCTCAATGAATGAGAGCCAAGGACTCAAGTTAATTTCCACCTATCCCAGCAATGGCCAGAATGGGTACTATGTCTGTATAGAGCTTTAAGAGATATAAGGAAAGATAACAACAGTGCACATTATAATAAGGTATATATAATTCTCTAATTCAAAACACAATTAAAAATCTCTGTAGCTATCTATCACCTACTACATCCCCTTTCCAGGACATGCAACAGCAGCAGGCTGTGTGTGAAAGGACTGACGGAATCCCAGTATGAAAAGAAACGTGAACTTACAGAGAGGAGTATTTGGATACCGCTGTGAATGACCTCTAGGTACTGGAAATCGATGATGCAGCCTGTCACGGAGACATAGGAGTAATCCTCTAGGATGCCAGGGGAAGAAGGACGCACCACCCTCCGTATGCAGCCGGGCCCGTGTTCCCGCCACCAGGAGCGGTGCATTGAGATGTTAAAGGTCATGAGATCTGTTTCCTAGGAGAGGGAGGGAAAACGCGTGAACACCTCTGACTTTCTGTTATTTAAGGTAAAGAAAGGGGAAATAAAAGATCTTCTCAATTTTATAAGGGCAATGAGATAATTATCCTTAATCCTCACCCCAGTAATTTTAGCATGAAGGTAGGATGTTGAAGTGGAGAGAGGAAATTGCAAACATTCATTGATTATTTTGTAGTTGTGCAGAGAAACTTCTGCCTGGCATAAGAACCATCATACCAGGTACTGTACAAAACACATGTTCCCTTGGAATTTTGCTGTTACTTGATTAGAATGTAATTTAAGAACTAATTCATTTCTTTTTAACAGACAACAGAGCCAGTTTTACCCCACATTATTGGAGACAATCTAAATCAAATTTACATCTTATTTGATGATTTCCATAATCAGATTCAAATGAGAAGATGTCTCCAGTCAAGCATCCTTCTCTCTGTTCTTCCCTCTGCCCCTCATCCAGATTACCGACTTGTCAGTTTAATGAAAGAACCTACTTTCGTGAACTGATCTGGGTTTAAAATAAAAGCAGTAAGTTCTCTTCACTCAAATTATCTTCCTGATCAGATACTAAACCTACCCTGATGAGTACTAGTTGCATTGTAACCCACACAGGATGTATAATGTCTGTGCATTTTAGTAAATGTCATCCCAGTTCCACTTGGAGTGGTGAAAATGGCAAACCTACTAATGTGCTACAGATTTTCTAAGAGCTTACCCATGAAGTACAAAAAGGAAAATTCATTTGAATTAACAACAGATTTGGGTCTTTAGGTCATGCATAAGTGAAATACACTGAAGTTGAATGGATGCCATTTAAATGCAAAAAAACCCCAACCCTCCTCACCGGAGATAAATGAGAGCTGAGTTATATTGATACTTTAAACAATTAATTCAGATTTATGTTTCTATGTTTCCCATTCTCAACTTCAAGTAAAAAATGTCTGCAAATTGTGAGCCATATGCCCACAAAATACCCCTGGCTTCCATACATGACAGTTTGTGAGCATTTCTAGTGACACCAATCTGCCCTTTGCATCCCACAAATATGTCCTGTCTGTGGCCATTTACTTCCATCCTGACCAAAGGGATATTCAGTGCAGATTCCAGTTGCAGAAGTAGTACACTTTTTATTTTCCTTTGTTAATTGCCTTTATTCTGGCCACACCTGAAAATTAACAAAGGAATTAAATCCTTCCATCCTAACTATATTCTAGTTATCAGTAAGAAATGTGCCTTTGTGATCTGCTGGTTTTTTCTCCACAACTTCTTTACTCTTTAAATGCAGGCTTGCTAGAGCATTATTTCCAGTTGATGAGGCATTTGTCTTTTGACTTTGCATGTCAATCCCTGATACCGGTTTAGAAAATTTTCAGCTGCAACATGAAAACAACTCGTGAAATCAGAAGCTGACAGGCAACTCAGTTTAATGAAAATATAATTATAAATATAGAGTCTCAGGGAACAGCCAAGGCTTTCTTTGTACAACAATGCTGGAGATTGCACAGAGTTATCAAATGCTTTTAAAAATTGTCAATTCTAAGAAATGCCAGTTGTCAAGCAGCGCACACATATTCAATCTAACCTATCTCAGAAGCTCTTTGTTGAGAAGCAATATGGATTGGTGGGTTAGTGTGTATCAAATATTGCAAGGTAACACTTTGTTATCACAACTGTGGGAGTAAGTCGTGATGTCCATAGTGTTGGTGTCACAACTTTCTTTGCTCTTGTGGGTCTATTTGTCCTTTACTGGTTTTTGTCTTGCTGTTTTAAAAATTATACCCTATTACAGTGTTTGTACTTTGCTAGTTCACAGCCAGTGACTGTTTCCACAAGGAAACAGCTTGATAAATTTTGCCAACAAATGAAAAATGTAAGATTTTGGCATGCAAACAGTACAAACACCTCATAAATAAGATCCTTCATTTCTGGGAAACTGTTATGTTTGGCTCTTGGGGTGATTAAAAAAAATTGCTTACTTGATGGTCATGTTCATGTTTCAAGGCTGCTGGTGATTCAGGTAAGAAGAAAACAGCAAAAAAATCCCAAAGAAATGTCATGACAGCACTTACTACATTTTAAAAATAAATTCTTATTCAGAAATTCTGGATAAAGGTTGTAAGATGAGATTTCCATAATTACTTTTCACTTTGTGTATTACATTCTGAGCTCTCAAAGCGGGTAAAAGCAGATAATGATGGTCCAGCAAGGATCAGTTTTCAAAATGCAAACAAAACCATTTGGTGCGTGAGCTTGACCTCTGAAATATCACTTCACAAAATGGCAGCCATAAGCTGTTCGAGCTGATAAATGTTAAACTGCCAATCAATAAAAGAAAGCCTGACAACAAGAAAAATCAATTTTTTTTTTCCTAGCAGCTGAAACACTTCTCTCTAACTACTTGAAGATTCTTAATCCATAAAGTGAGTCAAATGCACCAAGCATTAAAAAAATTAACCTGTATCTTTATAGTCATTTACTATGGCTTTACAGAACCATAGAAAATTCAAAGACTCTTTGCTGGGATGTACAGACTTTAAATGTCAGTGAATTCCTGAGAGTGTTTCGGTATTTGTAAATTCACAGCTTGGAAACCCTGAGCATGGTGGAAAAGCTGCTGCCCAAGTGGCTTATTTTCACTTCTGTGTTCAATGCAAGTTACAAATCTTTCAGAAAGTACAAGCAGATGCTTGAAGTTTTTCAATGGATCGTTTACTATCTTCCAATTTCACTGGCAATTATTAAAAAAAATGTAAAAAAAGTTTAATCATCAGCAGGTGACAAATAAAAATGCTTATTTCTCAGAAAAAAAATGCTGCTGCAAAGCAAGAGACTCAATTTCAGGCTCTGTACAAGAGAAACCAAGTCGTCCTTCTAACTAATCCAGTTGGGATTCATTTAACAGTTGAAATTTCAATCATGGATGGAAAATTGGTCTCTTCTGAGCATATATCTAGACTTTAATTCCATATATCAGCAGGTAAACTGTACTTCCTCAGCTGGTAATCTCTCAGATAGACACCATAAATGGAGAGGAGGCAGAACACAGGCAACAGATCTTCCAGGAAAATTGTGTGACTTAGGGAAGTGACACAGGGAAGTGAAATCCCATCCCCTACTCCTCCCTTCTTTAGTCAGCACTAAAGCAATACTCCAATCTTTGGTAAGAAGTTTGCTCCTGAATATAGGATCAGCCCATAATCATACTTTACTGATGTAGAGTCCCACTTTATGGTCTATGACTTTTCAAGCCTTTAAACTATATATAGGATTTGTGTTGGCTGTCAGCCCAAGGATTAATTTTGATTATTATTGGAAATCATTGCTATGGCACATACATTCTTTTAAGGTGAGATGTAATCCCTGTGAGTCTGAGTAATACTGTTTCTAAGTGCTTGGAGATAATGTTTAATTTCATTACATCTGCTTAAATTCTACATTTGGTTTCAAGTGGACGTTTTCTATTGGGCAGGGCTTTGAGCAACCTGATCTAGTGTAAGATGTCCCTGCCCATTGCAGAGAGGTTGGTCTAGATAATCTTTGAAGTACCTTCTGATCCAAAGCATTCTGTGATTTTTTGGATTCAATTATTTAGGTGGTGAGTCTAGGTAAAGTTTAACAAATCATAGTATAAGATGTTACAGAGTAGTAACAGGATGATGTTCCTTTCATTTATTTGTGTAAAATTTACTCACAGTGTCTATAAAAACAACACAAAACTTAATGAGAATTTAACTAAAATCGCCCATTTTAAAGAAAACAAAAAAAAGACACTGAAACTCCAGGGAGAAAACCCAATTCACCAAGATCGCCTTTCATAACAAACAAATATTACGCTGTGACATGATTACCACCACAGGTATTTGTTCTTTGAGTGTATGCTTCTGCTTTATGACATGTTATTTTATATTTCTTTCATTCCTTGTTAGTATTTAAAAATACACTCTTAGGAAAACAGCGAGCCCCGTGAACGCCCGACCGAGAGGGGTGGTGCACGGGTGGCGGCTGGCAGCAGTGGCGGTGGAGCAGAGCCGTACCCAGCCGAAACGCGTGCTGGAGCAGGGCATGGGGGGGCCACCTCTTGGGGGCCCGGCCGAGACGTGGGCGCGGCCCCAGGCAGCAGCAGCGCAGCTGAGAGCAGAGGTGACGGCGCACAGGGAGCTGAGCGGCGTGGCCTGGCGTGGCCCAGCGCGGTCCCGAATGCGACCCCGGGAAGAGCACGCAGGCACGAGCAGCCCCAATGGCCCCAGCAGCACTGGCAATTCCAACACGGGAGCGAGTGAAAATGAAAGAGAAAGCAAAAACGCAGCGAGACAGAAAACAGCAGCCACTCGGAAAAAGGAAATAATCATCATGGCCAAGGCTTTAGGAATAGTAAAATGGTATAATGTTAAACAAAATTATGGTTTTATAACGAGATGTGACAACCAGGAAGACATATTCATTCATAGAACTGCTATTAAAAAGAATAACCCTGAAAAATGCATCCTAAGCTTGGGAGATGGAGAGGTGCTGGAGTTCAAAATTGTGCAAGGTAGAAAAGGGTTAAAAGCAGCAGAAGTCACTGGGCCTGATGATGTTTCTGTAAAAGGCAGTATATATGCTAAAAATTGTAGTCATGTTAGACAATATCTCTATTATAAGCCCCCCCCTACAGTCTCCCTTTCCTAATCCCACCTTTCCCTTTTGTCCTATATCCTATTACCCCCAGTGTATTCCCAATTCGTTTTTTCACACATGGTTTCCCTCACAAAACCATGCCTTTACCAATTGTTTCCCCAAAAATCCCTTTCCAATGCCGAGTGGGGGATGAAGAGGGGGAGGGAAGAAATTAACTAGTGTTGTTTAGAGTTCCAACAGGTACAAATGGAAGAAACCCTCTCCTGCCTCAGTTTCCCCACAAAGCATGCCCAGAGAGTCCTGTCTCCCTTCTGTCAGCCTTAAGATGTTCCAGAGAATCTGTTTGGACATTTAAAGACTCAGGAGGGTGGCTTGTTTTGTTTTGTTTTGAAACTGTCCTTGTTATCTCATGTTTATCCAGTTGTTTTCAATGTTAAGTTTTAAATCTCTTTTTGTTAAAAATAAATGGGTGAAATGTTGGGGCCCTCCCCCTGCCATGTAGCCCTGGGAGAGGGGCCCTGAGGGGACACACGGGGTTTCCCTGCCCCTGCTCAGCCTCGTTCCCATTGGTTGGTTTGTGTTCCCTGCGCGGGCAGAAGGACCCTCGGGTCCCGTGATTGCCTCAGTTCCTCGGCAGAGCCCCGGCCTTGCGGCTGGGGAAATAAACATCTCTCTGAAACATCTAGCAAGAATCGGTCCATATATATTTCTTTTCCATGAGCCTCACCGTTTGATGCGCATGCTGCAGTATCTGCACTGTAACAGAAAACTATAACAAGAACAGTGTGTTGAGCAGGATGGTGGAGAAGCACTTTTTTCCTTCACAAAACAACAGTCAGCACTTGCAATTTTATAGAAAAGTGCAAGAGCACAAAGGCCTGGCAAAGCATAATGTTAGAGATCTTGACTTTTTTGTTGCTTGTGTGGTACCTAGCGCTTCCTAACACTTTTGTTTTATTGATACATACTATAATGCTTATTATAAATGAACATTAGGCTGAGGCATTAAATATTCCCATTCCATTTCCTAAGTGTAACAAGGATGCTCTGTTCTGACTTGTTACACATATTTTGTTTAAGCAGTGAGGAGAAAAGATTTTCAATCAAACACCTGGTCAACAGGGAATAAAAGTTTATATGCATAATGCTAGGAAAGGAATAGCACACTTCCTTGTAATTCCCTACACCCAATTATGTTTGTAATTAAGATGCAGGGGTGTTGGCAGGGACAAGGGACACACACATTCCTTAGTATCTAATCTCAAGGAGACATTACTCCTCACAAGATATAAATCATGTGTCCCAGCATTAATGAAATCTGCTCTAATTGTAGAAGTACTTGGAAACATGACCATCAGCTATCAGCCAAAGACCCCCACTGGCAGCATAACCTTAATTTTCCACCCTGCTGTTACCTGAAACAACAGGTTCTGATTCCAGCTTGCTTTGTGTGTGACCAGTTACATTCCATCTCCTCTCACTATGCTGAACAAACAGTTTTGAAGGCCTGGGCAGACAATACCGAAGAAGACCAAGGCCATTTCCCATTTCCAAATAGGGAAATTTGTGTCACTAGCTCCCACATTGTCTTTATTGGGATGACAATTTTTGAATATTGACTCTTTTTTTTTTCCTGTTTGTTTTTAATTTAAAAATGATGGCTTTTACCTATTCCATGAGCTAGAGGTTGAAGGTAGCCCACTCAGTGATTGTGGTAGCCTGCTCAACTGCTAATGGGATAAGATGAAGAACTATGTTGATTCTGGGCTGCTCAAGATATAACAGTCAGTATCTTCACCTCATCCTGAGCACCCTGCTGAATAAATGACATGAAGAGTATTCTTAAATTGACACTTATGGGTTGACTCCACTGGGACTATTCATCAGTCTGAACTGCATGGCAGACTAGACTTAGCAAATTCATCTCTGTGCTAGCAATGCACACTAAACCAGAGGAATCATGTGATACACCTAAATTAATTACCACTAAAAGAGAAAATTCACAGTATCAAAGTCTTCAGACACAGACCATGATGTGACCCCAGCATCATAGGTTGACAGTGGTTAAAAGAGGTACAGAGGTAAAGTAATGTCTGCTTGGTGTGATTAGAGGCTCATGGTTCTCACTTACAAAGATTAGAGGTTCAAAGACTGTAATCATGGCATCAGACCATGACTAAAGGGAAAGATTTCCATATCAAGCATAATTACTGTTAGAAAGTTACATTGATTTACTCTACTTTTTTTTTTTTCAAATCTGTCTACAATCCTTTTTAACCATTTCCCAACAGTCTAGCCTCCATATCTGCAACCTTCCAAAAAAAAAAAAAAAATGAGTTAAGCTTAGCAAGTACTGGCTTCTCCTTCTTTTACTACTTTCATTCCTTGGGCTATAGAGAGTGCTGTCAGATTTTATCTTATTTTTTAAAAGTGAACATAATACTTTTGGAAACTTCCAAATGGAAGTCAGGCAGATGATCTACCTATGTTATAAAAATAGTTTCCCTGCACTGTTTAATTTGCTACATGCTCAGAGATCTGTATACTGTTTTGCAAAGCAAGCAATTTTAAAATTAGATTTACCAAACTTACTACAAAAGTGGAATGCAGCAGAATGTCTTTAAGGAAGCCAGAAGGCAAGAAGTCAACAAGAGAAGCATACTGCTGTCTTCTTCATGCAGTGGTAGTATCAGTTGCAAGAACAAATTATGAGAACCAGCAAGGGGCTGTTTTTGAAACTTGTTGCCCCTGAAGATGAGCTCTGATCTTTGGCAATATTCAGACCCATGCTCAAATCCTGGCTCCATGTCTTTTCCTTGTTTCACCTCCCTTTGTGGAAGTCTCTCTGTCTGAGATACAGCCCAGAGATAGAGTATGGCAGGAAAAAGCTCCAACATGCAAGGAAAAAACAGCATGAGACAGGGCGATTAGATCAATACGAGTCTTACCACTTGTCATAGGAAATTCACCAGCACAAAGAAGTCACAACTGCTCAGAAGAGCTGTTGTGCTCCGGTGGAGTCCTTGACACGTGATTAAGCCAAGTACTTGGTTTGAAAATTACTCTCACCTATTCCCTCTGATGATCCAGAAGTATGAAAGATCCACAGATTTGGAGTGATGCCAAACTGTGAGAATTGCTTTGAGTTTTGAAGACTGGGAATATGACAAGGGTTTGTACAAAGCCAAGGGTTTGTGCAGATTGGTGTGTTCCTCACTCAAGCCATACCTGATTTTGGCTGAAATAAAGAAGCAAGGCAGGACTGAAATGTAACACAGTGAAGAATTAGAAACATCTTTGGCAAGCCATATACAGCCACCTATATGAATGCTGTAGGAAAACTCAGGCCAGAGAGATGGGAAAGGTTAAAAAAATCTTGAAAAGTCTTAGTATACAAAAATGGGAAAACACTACAATTATGGGCCATAAAAAATTCTGTCCAAAAGGTTCATAAATGACAAGCATTTGAAAAAGGAGTTTATAACATACAACAATTTCAAGGCTCAGCAAGAACATTTTAGCTTTGTTGTTATTGTTGCTGTTGCTGAGCAAAATTGCAGAGATCCCTATGGAGTCACACATACATTTGAAATATCACAAAATTAAAATTTGATGTCTCAAAGACAAGCTCCCACAACAGTTATAGCAAACTTTTTCCACACCATTTCATAATATTTACAAATATTTCTTATTAAAGTATTCTTATTAATTGTTCTTATTTAATATTTCTCATTAAAGAAGACGAGATCAGACTCATGGGCCTGAGTACCTCACTATGTTTACAGTCTCTAAGCATTAAACAAATACACTGCTTAATGAAATGGCGAAGACTCCTGCACTGTTGATAAGAACTGTATTTCTACAGTTAAAATGGACAGGTCTGGCTTGGCTTGATCATACTAAAAGTATTAATTCTTTATAGTCCTTTGTCTTTCACCATGGACACCTTAGTATTACAAACTTTGCATGGCGTTTTAGTTCTAAAGTCACTAGGAAATGCATGAAAAGAGAGGACACAGTTTTTTTCCAAAAAGCTCCATAATCCCATAGGAGGAACAGATGCAATGTAGCCTCTAGCCAAAACAGGATTTAACTTTGTTATTATCCAAGTAACCATATTTTGTTCACAGTGGTTGTGAACAAAGACAAAGCACGGGGATAAAGGCATGATTAAGAATATAATGTTGCAGCAATAGTATGATTAATTTTAAAATTTCTCTTCATTTCTGGTGGGTTCTGTGCTCTGTCTCAAAGAGAGGAATACCATAACATCTCTTCTTATCAAGGAGATAAATTCTATGCTGGAAATAAACACACAAGAGACTGGGTCCTAAGTTTAAAGGTCTGTCCCAGCCTCTGATGACACTAAAAAGCACTGTAAAAAGACTTTTGAAAATCCACTTGAATGTTAAAATTTCTGAAAATTTTTCTGAAAATGTTTAGAAATATAACTTCCTCTTTTGAGACTTGTTGGGGCCCTCCCCCTGCCATGTGGTCCTGGGAGGGGTGCCCTGAGGGGACACACGGGGTTTCCCTGCCCCTGCTCAGCCTCGTTCCCATTGGTTGTTTTGTGTTCCCTGCGCGGGCAAGGACCCTTGGGTCCCGTGATTGCCTCAGTTCCTCGGCAGAGCCCCGGCCATGCGGCTGGGGAAATAAACATCTCTGAAACATCTAGCAAGAATCTGCCCATATATATTTCTTTTCCACGGGCCTTGTTGTCTGATACATCATGTTGCAGTATCTGTAACAAATGGTGCAGATGGTGGAAAATTGATGGCAAGACACCGATCCCTAAGGACAGAAAATTCGTGAGTAAAAACTGCTCTAGATCTCTCTCTTCTCGCCTTGGTTTGGGTATTCTCTCTAAATTATGGAGGAACCATGGAAAGACTCTTGGGTCTCCGAGCCACATATGGATATTTATCTTAAACTTGAAAAGATTCTTGAAGAATGATTTGTAAATTTTAGCTTAATTCAAGCTCAGAAGGAACTGAAACACTTCCTGGCATGGTTGTTTCAGAACTTTTTCTACGTCTCTTGGGATTTAATTCTTACCTAAGACTTTTGGAATACCGTTTGGACACAGTTAATTTTTGAGTCAAAATATATGCCAATGGAAGAATATTTTCATGAATATTATTTAATTACCGAGACTGTTGAGCAATGTCAGCTGTGTCTTGGCAAAGGGAAGCCTGCCTCAGAGTCCGTGCGACCCAGGCCACGTGGACCGAGCGCTCTGCGAGCAGCAGTGAGGCAGTTCCCGTGCACGGGCGGAGCCAAGCGAGCCTCAGTGTCGGCAGCGGAGCGAGGCGCAGCGGGAGCAGGGCAACCCAGCAGTGCCTGCCCAGCCCCGCGCAGCGCGTGGTGGAGTGAGCCCCGTGAACACCCGACCGAAAGGGGCGGCGCACGGGCGGGGGCCGGTGGCGATGGCAACGCAGGGCCACGCAGAGCCCAGACACGCCAGAGCAGCACCGCTCGGAGGGCGCGGAGCAGCCGCAACGGGCGAGACATTGGAGTCGGCGAGGCAGCAGCCACGCAGGACAATGTCAAAAACAGCTATGGATTTATAACACAAGATGATACAGGGGAAGATTTATTCATACACAGAACTGCCATTAAAAGGAATAACCCTAAAAATTACCTGCAAAGTGTAGGAGATGGGGAAGTTGTACAATTTGATATAGTGCAAGGAAAGAAGGGTTTACAAGCAGCAAATGTTACTGGGCCTGGAGGTATTCCCGTCAAAGGCAGCCGTTATGCACAAAATTATAAACAATATCCATCCCAGCACTTTCCCTACCCAGAACCTACTTTCCCCTTTTACCCTATACCCAACATGAACCCTTTCCCAAGTTTACCCCATCCCCAGTTTATTCCTAATCCGTTTTTCACCCCATGGCTTCCCTATACAATTCCCTTTCCCTACAACTCCTCTCCAATGCTGAGGGAGGGATGAAAAGGGGGAGGGAAGAAATTAAACCCTCTCCTGCTTCAGTTTCCCCACAAAGCATGCCCGGAGAGTCACGTCTCCCTTCTGTCAGCCTTAAGATGTTCCACAGAATCTGTCTGGACATTTAAAGACTCAGGAGGGTGGCTTGTTTGGTTTTAAAACTGTCCTTGTTATGTTTATCCAGTTGTTTTCAATGTTTAGTTTTAAATCTCTTTTTGTTAAAAATAAATGGGTGAAATGTTCAGGCCGTCCCCCTGCCATGTAGCCCTGGGAGAGGGGCCCTGAGGGGACACACGGGGTTTCCCTGCCCCTGCTCAGCCTCGTTCCCCATTGGTTGGTTTGTGTTCCCTGCGCGGGCAAGGACCCTCGGGTCCCGTGATTGCCTCAGTTCCTCGGCAGAGCCCCGGCCATGCGGCTGGAGAAATAAACATCTCTGAAACATCCATCAAGAATCAGTCCATATATATATTTCTTTCCACGGGTCTCGTTGATTGATATGCATGTTGTAGTATCTGTACTGTAACAGAGACTAGCCAGGAAGCTCCTACCTGCACACAGGAATACTTTTAAAGATTAATAGGCCAGTTTAAGCAACTGCTGTTGTGTTCTCTGCTTGCTCAAAGCAATGCAATTGTTCATGATACTGGCAACTCTTATGGCAAGTCTGCTTATATTCAGCATTTTTGCTAAAGTCTTCTTTCCCAGCGACATGAAATTACAATAAGAAGTTTGTCTTATTATGAGAAAGTGAGCTGAAGAGAAAGACTTCAAAACTCATGAACCCTGCTGCTAGGCACTCCAGTCTGTGCTGTAATTTGCACTGTTTGCTGTTTTTCTTAAAGCTGGGTCCTGAAGTCTAGAAGGGAGGCTTCTGTATCACCAGTTCAGATCACAGCGGGCATCACACACCATAGTCCCCCATCTTGGACAATCATGGATCCATCAGGGTATAGCAAAGGGCCAACTGTTTTTAATGTTTCAATAAAGACCATGACCCAAGTGCACCCTAAAAGCTTAAAAGAGGTAATAAGGAATACCTTAATACCTTAAATACCTTAAAAGAAGTATAAGGAATATTAATATATAAATCAAACTCCATGATCCATGGAAATTTTGTAAGATCCAAATTTTTGTTTTAGAGTGTGTGCAAACCAGAAAGATGTGCTAATTCACTCCATCTTTTAAATGAACTCCTACACAGCTCATTGGATAAGACTGTCTGCCACTAACAGACTGCCGAGAAGTGAGAGTACACACTACCACAGCTCTTCTGAAGACTCAGAATACAAAGTGAGACAAGAAGCAATAAGCAGCAGAAGTTACTGAGCTGCAAGGGGTTGTTTACTTGCTGCTTTCATTTCAAAGAAGCACAAGATGCTCTCAGAAACATACACTTCTTCACAACAATTTTGTTTCTGTATTTCTTCTCTGTGATAGCGGGTCATCACATTTTTGCCAGTCCTTCAATATTTGTGGTGGTTTGCCAATGACCTTGGCTTTAGCAGAGCAATCCTTTCGTCACAGCCTTCATTTGCATTCTGCTGAAGCAATGACAGTCTCCAGAAAGAATTTGTTAACATTTTTTTTAAACAGCAAAGACAGTCCCTAAAGAAACTTTAAGGTCAGATGAAATTTGAAATCCTCCCTTTCCTAGCAGAAGTGAAGTACCTATGTTACGAAAAAGAGAATCTGCTGCAGCAGAAGTCAGTTAATACAATTCATTTAATTATTCATTGCATACTGACAGGCATTAGTCCACATTTTAGGTTCCCTGAAACATTTAATAAATTTATGTAAATATAAAAATAAATGCACAGAGTGTACTTTATTTATGTATACACAGTATGCATATGTTTATACTTCACATTTATCTGTACGAAATAATGACTCAACAGTGCTTTCCCAAGAACAAATGCCAACCATGGTCAAAAAAGGCAGCGTTTCCCATCTCCTTCAGCAGTGCATTGTACCCTGATCTTAATCAGATTAATTTAATTTGCAGCCTAATCCACCTCCAAACCTCAATAAATCTCAAAGATGTTCACACAAAAGAGAGTTTTTATATGTTCTCTCCAGTAATTTTCAGGTTTTCAGAGGACTATTTGAGGAACAAGGATCCTTTTTTCTCTGATATTGCCTCTCCATGGGTAGGTCTATAATTGTAATAATCAAACTTCTCAAATTCTTTTGAAGAGATTAAATAAAAGTATTTGACAGTGTCCAGTAACTTTTGGACAATTCCATGTTTGTCATGACAAAGAAAATCAGCAAGGTGATAAGTCTAATTTTTTTTTTCCTAATTTTGAAGAAATTTCTCACAGAAGCTTCTTTAATCAACACAGTTGAATAAGATCCCCAGAAATGTATTTTTAATTCAAGAGGAAACTATAAAAGGCTCTGTTAATTAACTTCAGGTCTAGGTGGATTACTTAATGGTCCTGTTAACAGATGTTCTATAAATCTGGTCACTTTAAGAGATTAATAAAGTAACAGGGAAGCCTAATGATCCATTCACTCTTTAACGTCACAGACTTGTCTGCAATCCTTCATCATTTTTTAATGATAATTTTTAATACATTCTCCTCTAAAAAATAAGAACAAAATGAGACCACAACAATGATATAAAAGCATATTAATATTGGAAATTATAGTTTCATTTAACTCTCAAATTTGAAATAATATCAACACACAAAGAGAAGATGAACAATTTTTAGATAGACTGAGTTGTGAATGACAGCAGGACACAACTGCAAAAGGACAAGTAATATTGACATCAGTTTATATATTTACTGAAAACAAAATCAAGACTATGATATAAAGAGTTTCCTCAAACATATATATATATATATATATATATATATACCTATATATAAAGAATTTTCAGTTTGCCTGAGGAAAGTAAATAAAAATATTGTCAATATCAGGCATTTTTTCCACAAGCTAAAGAGTATCTGCAAATTCCAATACATTTGGGAAATCATTAAACTTTACAATATATAATAGTAATTACTAGTATCACTAGAATTTTTACTTTGCAACTGTTTCTCTTTTTTAAAACAGGTTTTAGAAGCAGTGATAAATGATGTCAGTGTGACTCCAGGAGACAGCTGAAAGCCTGAGAAGTCTACAAAGCTACGGAGTTGATTTGACAGGCATGCATGCACATTATTTAATTTCAACAAGCATCCCATTGACAGGAGGGATCGACATATATTTGCTGGATTAGGGCCAGTAAGAAAAGCAATAAGAAATATACGAGAGGAAAAGGACAAGAAAGGTATGAACACGTGGGCATATTTTTACAGGCCTAATTGTATATTTCTTGGAGATATTACAGAATTTCTTTTCAGTATAGCATCTCAATATAGGGTTGCGTAGCACACTGAGGCACAGAGGAAGGTTTTCTTGAACAAACATGTGGCGTATTTTGCTACAAAACTCAAGTTAAGTCTGTGAAAATCATCCACAGGTAACCGTAGTGGATTTTAGAATTTCAGATGCAACTGCTGCTGGTTCGAAAATATGTCTTTAAAGGTGAATTTCCCCTCCAGTCTCTGGGCAAGGAATATGAAGACAGTAAATGCTATTTACATTTCGTTTAATCCTCATATGTAGCCAGCTAATGTCTGTGCACTTGTGCTGGTTTTGAATTGGATAAAGTTAATTTTCTTCAGAGTAGCTGGTATGGGGCTTTGTTTCAGATCTGTGCTGAAAACAGTGCTGATTACACAGGAATGTTTTTGTTATTGCTGAGCAGTGAAAGTCAAGTTGTTTTCTGCTCCTCACCCCACCAGTGAGAGGCTGGGGGCTGTAGCTGGAAGGGGATACAATACAGTCGGGACAGCTGAAGCAGCTGTGTGGTGCTTAGCTGCTCGCTGGAGCAACTAAGTTCCATGACAGTGCTAAATAGCAAAGAGAAAGACAAATTCAGTGCTAAACGTGTGGGGGAGATTGTAGATAGGATAAAGCAGGGAAATTTTCAGTTGTGGTGATATTAAGTAGGATGGGAGAAAGTTTCCTGCCTTTTATTGCTCCCTGGCCCTTGCAGACTTTCCCACTGCTGCTCTTTCACTAATTGCCTCTTCTCAGAGCCACAGACTGTGCAAGAGTGTTGCTTCCTAAGGCTCTGCTGAGGGCTGTCTGGATAAGAGGGGATGGGTCAGCTTTAATTGCTTGCTGGCTGAGCACAGGCTGCATGTCTGCAGGCATCAAAGCACTGCCAGCTCAGGTGAAGGCATCTATGGGAAAGAACAGAAATCAGCCCTGTCTAGGAATGCTGCCTCAGTGTTGTGTCTTGGGATATTGTCTAACAAGGGTAGGGATCAGGAAACACGATGGGAAAAATCTCCCCCAAATGCCAGCCCCTCCTGGTTCTTCTAGGTAATGCTCATGTCTTCACATCTATAGCTTTGCAAGTCTTAATGCCCACACGCTTGGTTTTAAATGTAAATTGCATGGTAGTGATATGTTCAACCAGCCACTGGTAATGGAGACTCTCAGGAACTTCAAACAGCTTCGGATTGGATCCCTTTAAACGAACAGGGAAGCACACACCACTAAACCAGAGGGATTTGAGATGACAGGATAGCTACACAGGCACAGCTACAGAGGCACATCAACACGCACACCTAGAAAACAGATACACCTTCACTGCCCTCCAATGAACTTCCGTTTCCTATTTGGAATCAAAACAGATTTTGCCAACTTGCTATGTCCTTTTTTAAAAATACAACTACTCATGCAATCACAAGGAGGGCATTAAATCATTCATACACTGCAACCAGGCAGGTCTTTGCACAGGTGGCAGAATGCTGTGGGAAGAGAGTACTCAGCTTTGCAAGCTGGAAAAGGTAGACATAGGCAGACACCTGAACTTGGCAATCCTTTTAAAAACTGTAGCTGTTATTTACGATTTTTTTCCTTTCCAACAAGAAAAGTGAATACTATACAGTAAAGACTTATGAACTAAACATGAAAAAGTAAACTTTCCAAATGGAAAAACCCCACCCCAAAAAAAACCCTGAATGTTCACATTGCTCTGTTGAATTTTGAATGCATTCAAAATGAAGCAATTTTTCAGCTGAAAATGTACTCCCAAAGTAAAAGTACTAAAATCCAGTAATTAAAAGACCATATGTCTCAAAGCTTTTCTCGGTACAGGCCAGCTTTCCACAAAACACCTAATTTCTCAGAAAGCAAACAATTTGTTTTCCCTGAAATAAAAGCCATAAACCCCAACAAACTTTATATAAGGATCTGTCAAATAAATTCTTCGGAGCCCTGTTAGTAAAGCAGAAAGGAGGAAACAGCTCTAAACGAAGAGGTTTGCTTATACTCACTTTAAATGCTGTCACAGATGATTCTTTGCACAATCTTTGAGAACTTTCCTTGTGTGGATTATACTAACTCATGAATGAAAAATCAAAACAAAAAAAATCCCAAAATCCAGACAGAACAAAAATTTCATATTAATACTGTATCAGGAAATCACAGAGAAGTAAATCACACATTGTGACAGCCAAAGCCTGGTCACAGAGAGGTACTTTTTCAGCTAAATTATTATAATTAAATTGGCATGACTTCCACCACCATAGAAACAATTATTAATGATATAAAGGCATTTTAGCCATCTTTCTTATTGTGCTACAGTATGGAGAATAAAGCATAACAAGACGAGGAAGTTTTTTAATGCATAAGCCTAATAATGACCAGTTGTGACCATACCATTTCAATAATTTAATTAAAACTAAATTCAACCCCTGACCCTTGTGTTGAGCTTTTGAGGGGATGCCCCTCCTTCTTGGACCAGGGTAAGAGAGCAAGGAGGCTGCTGTTCTGCCAAGTTCTTTATTTCATAGTCTCATAGCTTTCTTGAAGGCAGAGTTCAAGGGGGTTGCATGATAAAGCCAAGCAGCAACAGCAAACAGCAGGCAGAAAACAGCTTCTTCTTCTAATTCTAGTTTCTTCTATAATCTAAATCTTTTCTCACAGAAGTGTGGATTATATTTGTTAATTGACCAATAAGATTAACACATGATTCTAGTTTTTCTTTTCTTAACCTATCCTGGTCTAATTCTAACAGCTGTAAATCTTACACAGGTGTTACATAGGTATTACACAGATTTGTGTATATAGTTTCTATCAACTCTTATTGTTTATGTGAACACTCTGTCTAAAAAATGTGAACAGTACAGCTCTAGCTATACTTTGTCTAAAGTAAAAGAATCCTGTAGAAAGTTAACACTGCTGCAGTAAGAGCTGTGTTTTAAGATGTCTACTGCAGCTTTTTAATGTTTAAGGCACTTAGCGCATATTTCTACTAAAAGTTAAAAATCTGTATTTCTATTTCACTTTGGTGTGACTTCATGTATCTCAGCTTGTCCAAAGGTTTTAATTCAACCGCTGTGCTTTGGCCTTCCTCTGGGCCTGAGTCCAGAGAAGCTTTCACTCCAACACCCTTGTAGAAGCATTGCTGTTTAGCCCAAGCCTTTACTCCCTGTAAACTATAGGAGTAAATTGCATTTGCGAAGTAGATTAGAGCTGGACATTCACTGAGGCCATGACTGAAGAATTCTTCTGCATATGGTACTTAGGGACACTTTTAAGGAAATGAGAAAGCCCGTTTCATCTGTACCTAACAGCTTCACCCATAATCTACTAAATTCTGATAGTGATGTGTCAACTTTCTGGAAATACTAAAAAAATGAGCACAGCTCATGTGCAGAGCAACTCGACAAACACATTGTGCGGATGTGTTGTGTGTGTGAGGTCAACTGAGTATTTGTAATGCATTCCTAGTGGGAAATGTTGGCCCTATCTGTCTTGAATGGCCAATATTCACAGCTGTATAAAAAAATCAGGCATTCTTTTTAGTCTCACCCTATCTGGTTTTCATTTGGTTACCTAAAGAAAGCACACTCACAGCATCTCAGTACATCCCAATTTCTGCTTCTCTGTCCCTTTGGGGCATTTTAGCACCTCTGCAAATGAAGAAAGGTCTCACATATATTAACTTAACCTCAAGATTTCATTAAAATAAGAAACCAGGAAGAGAATAAGGACCCTAGGGAAATTTTGTCTTTTTCTGATAACAGAGAAATCATAAGAGAGATTGATGTCAATGCACAAGTATAAAATGAGGCACAATTACTTCTGCTGCTCTTACAGCCACTTCCAGTGCATATTTACTGGGGTTTCAACAGTGTTACAAATGAACGTTGTCACGCAATGACATTACTACATTTTTGGGAGAATGGCCATCAGAAATTGTGATTGTTATCAAATGATCAAAATACATTATGTACCCTTTAAAAGTAAAAAGAAATGACAAAAAAAGTTTGCTCAAATGGCATGGAAAGGCATAGGCTGACCTTTCCCTGCCTGCTCCATTCAGGCAGAATGTCTAGAATGTAGAAGAAGATCCTGCAAAAGCAAGCAAAGTTGCAACAAAACAGACAGATTTTATCAGGTGAGAGGTTCAAAATCCTTTCTAGAAACTACTCCTGGTTGATCAAAGACCATGAGAAGAAGTACATCTCCCTGGCAGGCCTTGGTTGTGGCAATAAGGATAAGCAGCCAAAGAGCATGTTGCCATTGAGTTTTATGGGTACAGAAGAATGTCTGAAGACTGGGCTGAAGAAGGATCCCAATAATGGTTAGATAAGCTGTGTTGAAATGTTACAAAGGAGCTTCTCAGGTCTCAGCTCCTTTGTATGCATTCCTACCAACAGGGATTGGTAGTTCCTATTTCCCTTTTTGATACCTCAAGACACATGGAAAAAGCAAAAAAAGTTGAACCTAGGGTTTGGAAGGAAACATAGTTGAAAAAAAAAAGAAAGAAGAAAGGCTGCGAATAGACAATCAGATACAAACCAGTGATTTAATGAAGGGAGTAGAGGAAACAAGGAAGCTCACTCCCAAACCTGCAAACAATACTTGCTATTCTAAAGAGTATATGACTTCAATTTTAGATGAGAAAGTAAAAAAAAAAAAAAAAAAAAACCCACAGTAGGAGGAAAACAAGAAGCTGCAGGTTGGGGAAGTACAAAGCAAAGTCTTAAAAAAGCCTGAAAAATAATCCACCAGGTTTCTGGACTGTCATGATCATGGGGAACTGATGAATGAGAAAAGAGAGAATGAATACAAGAAAGCAGAAGTGCTTAGGACTTATTTTGTTGAGTTCTAACAGCAAACACCCCTCCCTGCACAGTTTGAAGCAGGGAAGTCGTCAGAAGAGAGTTTCCAGTTTAACTCTTGTAATACTCACTTTCAGTATAATTTCTTTCAATTCTCCGCCATTACTTTTACATAAAGCCTCATGTATTATCCTAAAGAAACAATCTGGGTCTTCTGTGTCACTATGTTTTTTTAGATTTATGTCTTGTTCTAGCTGTTATTTCAGCAAATATGAATAACTTACACTTTGTTGTTCTATTTTCATAAACAGTCTATTTTGCATATTTTAATTTGCACAGAAAACAGCTGCAAAAATTACATAATCACACCTGGTGAAATGCTGGTCTACTGAAACCAACATATGTTTCTCTGTTGACTCCACTGGGGCTGAAGTTTCATTCCAGATGCATTACTTTAGCTTCTGTCTCTGCTTAAATTTTCTACTTCCTATATTGAAACTTCTTCCTTGTCTTCCAGACCCTTCTCATTCCCAACCCAGCTGCCGTGCTGGAATGGTACTCCTATCACAATCTTTGCTCCCTTAAATTTTGCCAAGTGCCAAACCTAGGCACTTTTTTTCTGTGCTTTTTTAGAAGCCAAAGAAGTAAAGAATAAACGAAAACATCTATTATCTACTACAAATCACAGTGTTTAAAAAATTTATTCTGTAAATAAATCAGAGGATTTATTTCCTACCATAGTCCAATATGCAAACAAACTATATAGCCATGGAAATTACTGCTCCAGAACATGACATGAGACTGTGCATTGTGGAACAGTACCTCCTTTTATAATATATGCAAACTCATCAGAAATATTTGGCTCTTTTTAGAAGTTATGAATAGTTACAAGCCCTTCCATAGTACATAGACAACAAAGGCAGAGAAAATATAATTCAAAACCTAAACTAGAGAAGCAAAAGAATTAACACCTCCCTCCTCAATTTAGGCATGTTTTTTTTTCCCCCAGAAGCACAATATGTAAAATAGATCAGCAGGACCAGCCAGGAAGGGAAATACCCTGAGTACCATCAGCAATCACGTAATTACTTCCACTGCATTACCTCTCAGACATCACAGGAAAACCCTAAACTTTTCGTTTTCTAGCATGTGGCCTGTTTGCCCAGAGTAAAATTGTGCCATAGCAGTGGAAGAGCTCTCTTACTCTTTAAAAATGGCTACAGATTTCCAAGGAAGAGTAAAAGTACACTGGAAAGCAGTGTTTGCCTCAGAGCTCTTTTGCGAGTCGTTATTCTCTCAGTCCATCATCCAGTATTTTTAGTGCTGCCAGTGATAGTTCAAGAGAGAAAAAAGGGTAAACATAGCAGCAAATGCTGAGAACCTCAGCATTTTACAATGATTTCTCTGGAAATTTTCCTAGATTTCACATCTGCCCTGGTAGAACAGCCTACATTTCAGAAAGTGGGTCTCACTGGAGATGCAGCTACACTTACTCACAGAGGGTAGGCTGCTTTCCTTCTCTCCATTTGAAATACTGTGCCTGCTACTTATCCTTTGGAAAAAAAAAAATCCAGGTGGCCAGTGAGAACAAGAACAACATACTTTATAAAAGCCACAGACAGGTCACTTTCCAGTTCCCAATATTCCAGTTGCAATACCAAGAGCAGAGTAGAAACAGACCCCTATGACAGACAGAGCTTCAAAATAGTTAAGATGCTTTCTTTTGTTGTCTCAGTTCTATTTTTAGATGTTTCCTCTGTTTCTGTCCTTGGTTGTAATATGGAAGCGATAGCTAAGGTCAAGACACAAAAGTATAGTGCCTGACATTGACGCTTTGGATAATTTTTCTGTATTACAGACATCAGATTTAATTTTATACAATCATAGAATGGCTTGGGTTGAAAGAAACCTTAAAGATCATCTAGTTCCACCCTGCCTGCCATGGCAAGGACACCTTCCACTAGACCCACTTGCTAAAACCCTGTCCAACCTGGCCTTGAACACTACCAGGGATGGGGCATCCAAAACTTTGGGAAACTCCAAACTCTGGGAATCCTGTTGCAGTGTCTCACCACACTCGCAGTAAAGAATTTCTTCCTAAAATCTTATCTAAATCTTCCCTCTTTCAGTTTAAAGCCATGCCCCCTTGTCCTATCACTCTATGCCCTTGTAAAAAGTGCTTCTCCAGCTCTCTTGCTGTTCCCTTTAGGTACTGGAATGCTGGTATAAGGTGTCCCTGGAGCCTTCTCTTCTCCAGGCTGAACAACACCAACTCTCTCAGGATGTTTCCATAGGAAACATGCTCCAGCCCTCAGAGAATCTTCGTGGCCTCCTCTGGACTCACTCAAACAGGTCCACACCCATCTTTTGTTGGCGGTCCTAGAGGTGAACACAATACTCTGTGTACGGTCTTCTCTCTCCCATAGAATTTAATTTTTAGAATATTCCCATTACTATTGCTCAATATTTATAGCCACGTGATGTCAAAAATTAATGCTAAAGTAAATAATTGCATGACTTCATGAAAATCTTTGTATTTATTCCACATAGCGAAGAGGAATCACAGCATATATGAAGGACTTCCCTCATTTCTGACAAAACAAAAAGCAAATATTCTAGGGTGGGTTCTTTTTCTCAAAATGTCAAAGAATAAAAGGATACAACTGATACAGACTGACCAGCTATTATTTTGACAGGTTCTTAAATTAAACTACGTAAGTTTGAAAAGAGTGAAAAAGAGTTTCCAAGACACTTGCAGTCAATTCTTCCCTCTAAAATCACCTCTGTCTTTTCCTCCTGAGGATAGTGAGATAAAGAAAAGCGTAGTAAGAAAGAAAAAAATGACACAATTGTTTCTTTCACAACCCACAGAAAATTTAAGGAAATCCTTGTTTATCTCAGAAGGAATTTTTATGTTTTGCAGAGGATTATTTCTTTTGTGTAACACAATGTCAGAGTGACCTCTCCTTTATATGGCTAAAGGGGACACTGTCTCCATGGGCAGCCCTTCCAGTCCTTTCTCTTCCCCTGACTCCCTCCAAAGTAATTATTTGAATGAAAGCCCCATTTCAAAACCTTAAAAGAGTTTCTAAAAAGAAAGAAAAAACAAACACCAAACACTGCAATCGACCCTGTAAGTCCCCATTTTTGTCTCATTCATTCTATGTAGAAAATAATTTCTGTATTGGCAATGGGATTTCCTTTGTTCTGCACTCCCACTAAGGCACTGATTTGCGTGTTCCCCAAGGACCAGGGCACATCTTGAGACAATCATGGGCTCAGGTGTGCTGAAAAGCTTATTCAAGTGATCCCAAGGGCAACCCCAGTCTCTTCATTCATGTACCTTTTGTCCCTGGCAAAGTTTCAGCCTGCTCATACAGTATGGGACATTATTTTTTAATATGCTTGAGATCTTCCTCATGTGCTTGTTCTGTGCTCTAAATGGCCCATAAGTCAGTCATTGTAGGTTTCACTTTAATTTCCTTAAAATCTTACAGAAGACACTCAAATGTCGCTGTTACTGTAAAAGCACATAAACCCAATTCTTGACAGGCAAGAGAGAAAAAACCAAGGAAAGTAAAAGCTACCATTAGTTCAAACACAAAGAAAGAAAAAAATCAACATCCCTTTAATCAGCTGAAGGAAAACTGACTGCTATGATGCCTTGAGAGGCCTCCTAGAAACAGAGACTAGACAGGAGTAAGGGAACAAAAGTAGGTATTTCTTTGAAAGGCCTTCAAAGGTACCCCCTGGGGAGCCAGGGGCCATTGCCAAGATGGACCCCAAGATGGACAAGAGGTCACGAGTTCTTCACACTTTTATAGGTTTGGTTCATTTGCATATCAGGGTTAATTCTCCAGTTAAAGCTTCAGTTTAATGATGTAATTCCTCTCAGTTTGTCCCCCTCCCAAAGGCTTTTGGTTTATACTTTTTGGGCCCAGGACGGTCTGGGTGTCCTTGAAGAGCAGGCCTGGAGAGGCTTTGTTATGTCTACCTCGCACGAGAGAGCAGAAGTTAACAGGCTACAAGAAACTTCAGAGTTACACACTAAGCAGTACAGAATTTGAAAAATATAAAAGTTAAAACCTAAGACATTAGCTGATGATATAGACTAGGGACTAGGACACTATTAGTTAACTGCTGAAGATTGAATTATGGTAGTGGAGCCAATGAAAAGAGTTACTGTTTGTTAAAGCAGTTTCAATTAGTTCAGAGGATGGTACAAATAACACAGCTGGGTAGAACTGAAAGAGCAATTTGAATTGGTGACCTGGGAGTAAGGTGTGCACTGTTCCTCATATGACTTGTCACAGAAATGATCAGCTCATATCATAACTGAGCCTTCTCCAAGAAGGCAGACTCCAAGGTACCGAATTCTGTGACAGCATGCAAGTAATAATTACCATTGCTACTGGAAAACAGTCCCACCACCTGATTTCTGGCTTTCTAATTACTATATATCAAACAATTAGTCATTTAAAAAGATTTGAATTAATACTTAAATGGAAGGATGAACCAACACAGGCTTTCAATATTTTTCCTTGATAATAATCTTTTTACGTTTAAATAAAAAAAGTATAGGAAGATTTTTATGGAGGATAACAATTTCTGAGTCAATTAATAGAAAGGAGAGTGACAAGGAAAGAATCTTAAGCATCTTAGAGGCAAGAGAGACAAAAAGAATTTTGTATTTCCTTATCAGTTCATTAGTTTAAGCTTATGCTTAATTTTACCAATTCTTACTACTTATTAGATGAATCCAATTTGCAGTGCCATGCAGTCCATTCACCACTTATCTAAAGTATTTAATGGCACAGAGTAGGAGGGTATTAAAAGGAAACTAATGAATAGACTCTCAGGAGAAGAGATCAATCTCGCCTATCTTCAGTAGGTCTATACAGTCAAAAAGTTAAGTACCTCATTTCACCCAGTTGTCTATCCCTCCTGGAAAGTGACATGTACCTCTAAAGGGCTCTAGGATTGTTCCTACAAATGGGTATTTAAAAGTAGTGACAGGCCTCTGGAGGATGTCTCTCCCTCTTTCTGCTGAGGGTGGAAGGAGCCCACATAATCAGCCTAGGCTAGTTTGAGATGATTAATCCTCCACAGCATTTTGAAATGTAAATCAAGACTTTAAATCCAGCAGACAGGATCTGCACTATATGCATTTACTTAATAAATGTCATTTTTTTCATCATTTAGAGGCACTGATGAGGCTGAATCCATTTATATGTATAAGTTGCTTTCAAATCCTGGAAGATGGTGTATAATAAGGTGACTACTTCATATTTTTAAATAACATGTTGAAAAGTTGAAATGTAGTAATTTAAGAAGTAGGCAACAGCTTGGCTTTCTTTAAATGCAGTAATCATGCCAGTAAATTATATTAGCATTTATTAATAATCATATTTTCCTTTAGCAAACCAGTTCATTCCAAGTTGACATTTCTATCTTTTTATTTTAGTGGTGAAAAACTATTCCAATTTCCAGCCATAAATAAAGCTGTGATGAGCTCTTTGGATTTTGAAAAATGTTGACAATTAGAGGATAAAGGAGAAGAGAAAGAAAACGATTCAGCAACTGAAAAGGCTATTCTAAGGGCACAGTGGAGGAGCTGGACAGGCTTAAATATTTTAAGTAGCAGGTACTCCGAAGCAGGACAATATGTTCAAGTGAATAAATTGAATTTGGAGACTACAAGAGTGTAATGGGGTCTTAAGAAGAAAGCCAAGGGGTGTTTGGGAGCACAGGAAGAATAGCATGCTTGGCAGCCCTGCAAGGCTGCAAGCCCTCCATCCATATTGCTCTCAATTGTAACCACTGAAGATTGGATTAATTTGTTCCCAGGAGAACAAAACACTGAAAAAATCCCATGGAAATGTCATGTCCTCTCTAAGATAAACCTAATAATCCTCCTTAACACGGAAAGGGCAAAGACCTTAAATTATGTGGTTATCGAGGGATGGCTGTCCTTCTGTGGAAGTGGCCAAAACATCCCCAGTTTGCAGTCTAGAGCTGGTCCAACACCAAATCTCCGGTTGCTTTCAGACTGTTGCACTGGACCAGTCCTCTCTTACCTAACCTGATCTCTGTTGCCTTCCATATATATTTTACTTCTCCTGGTGTATCAGACACTTTAGAACCCAAAATCTCTGGGTCTTAAAATCTCCCAGAAGGAGTTTCTGAAAGCATTCTTCATGGTTTACATACTTTTATATTTGCACCACATGTAGGGGAAGAAAAGGATTTTTTTGCGTACTCACAATTTATCAGTACCTACAAAATAGCCATTTCATAGTTATTTGATTCCTTCCAAACTACAAAATGTGAAAGCAACCTGCACTCCCAAAATAGACGCGATGAGTGTTCTTCCAGAATAGCTTGGCATTTTGTAGCAAATAACTTACGCTGCATTTATCAAACTGAAAAGAACCTTTCCTCAGGGGTACATAATCCTTTCTACTCCTTGCCTTATAATAAACTAGATTTATCCCTAACCTTCTCCTCTGTATGAAATTTTGCAGACCTACTACATGTATGTTTTAAACCAAATCTGCAAAGATACTGCTTTCCAATTTTCTCCAGAAAGCACTCTTAATGCTTTAAGGAAGTCACTTCCTACAGTTCCTTTTTGAACAGCTTCCAGGCAAAGAAATCACACCATTGATCTCCATAAAAGTGAAAAAACCCCTGAAACTTCCAGTAGCCAATATTTTGTGAGTGTGTCTGTTTTCATAGTTGCAGTTACTCTTGCAAGTAGAGTGCCTGAATTCTTCACTTAATGCCAGTTACAGAACTGTGTTATGTATGAAAGTACAAACCCAAATAATACTCCATGCCTAAGAGTCAACAAATTTGTCAGTGAACAGAGGGCAGTGGATAATGCTAAGCAATATTGATGACCGTTTGCTCAAGTCCAGAGAGGAACTGGACTTCAAAGAATGTGCTACAAAAGATGAATATATGACAGAAAAAACCCTCAAACATTCCTTTAAGAATAGCATGAAAATAAATTATTCATTAATCACTACTTTCCTTCACTAACTTTTCATCACTTATAGCTAAAAACTTCCAAAGTGAAATTTGCAGAATGAATAAGGAAAACAATATTATTTTTTCCAATGAGATGCATTTCACTTATATAATTTGAAAGCAAACTGGGTCAACAAAATTAGGTTGTCCCACAGTCAAATATCAGCTCTACTGTATTCAGAAACAGTCAGAAATATCTGTGAAACAAATCAAACAAAAATTCATGTTTTCTCTGAACAGCACCTAGTCTTATCTGCATAAGATATGGAAAATACATGATGGAAAATACAGACATGAATCTGGCAGAATGTCTGCTCTCTTGTGGCAAAAAGTCACATTTTCCTAGGATAATAAGGGCAACAGCAATATTTGTCCTCATGAAAAAGTTGCCTTGGAAGAATAAATGTTAAGAAAATTAATTACACCAAGATAATTGAATTATCCTTGCAAAGATACAAGTTTCAGGAATAGTTCAGAGAAAAGTTCTCATGCTTACATGAAAAGAAAGATATGATGTAGGGTTATGTTTAGTCTATTGAATCCAGCTCATGGGTTTGAAATTGAAATGCAATAACTATGAAATTGCTTGAGATTAAGTGGCATATATGGTCAGAGCAACAGTGTATTTGATTTCTCTACCACACTGGAGTCCAGGCTCAGGCCAAAACCAGAAATAAATGTGGTATCTTCCTCCTATGATTTATTTAAAAAGATCAAAATCTAAACAATTTTCCAAATAAAACAACAACAACAACAACAAAGAATTCTTGGTTAATTACAGGAGACCTATCATACACTCCAGTCTGATATGTACCACAGTCTCAAGTTTGCTGGCTTTTCCTGGCAGCAGCATCTGCGTTCACCATGCTGCTCTCAGTAAAGAGGCACAAATTGATACAGCACCCCTATGAAAACTAAATCCTTCAATCATTTAATGAATAAAATAGACAAGTTATACATTGAGCACTTATATATCTTCTCTTTCTTGACTGTCAGTAGTGAATCAAAAGCAGAGTGGAGCTTCTCTAGGGTTATAGTCAGGATGAGAATTTGACCTTATAGCTCCACTTAAAAAACACTCTCTTTGCATGTGGATGTAAACAGGATTTCATCAACTGCAAAATACAGTACCTCTTTTTAACAAAAAACATTTGCTGTACCAGCAGAAATTTTGAAATAAAGAAAAAGCAACTCTGACATCAAAAATCAACTCAAATGTCCTTTATCTCTGTATAAAGAACAGTGTAACTCCTTTTGGATGACAAATGACTGAATGTGTACACTGGCTGTAAAGAGTTGCCAGCAGACTTGGGTTCTCAGATCCACAAACACAGCAGGATGAAAAATGCCATCCTCAAGTAATCAGGTATATTTTGAAGCTACCAGTAGCATCTTTATATAATCAACACCGGCAGAGATGACATTTATGTAAATTACTTTCTAAATGGCTATTGCAATAAGTAACTGCTGAACTGAATTTCAGAGAAATTATGGCTTTAATTTACAGCACTTGGGAGAATTTTTCCTATTTTTTTCAATGTGTGTATGAAAAAAAATCTTCTATAAACTTCTACAATTCTATGAGAAATTTTTTGTACATAGAAAAATGAACCATTTCTGAAGCACATTTGTCAGACACATATGAAATAACCCAGTTTTTTAGTGATTAATTATCACACAACTTGCAGACTTTAGATCTCATGAAAATGGTGACTTTCAGAATATAGAAAAAAAGAAAGGATAATTATGTACTACTACAGTTGATCCTTCCATGTACTACTAAGGATACTGTGTCATCAGTTTTTATGGTATAATTAAGAAGATGTTACTTTATTGCATAGAAAAATAAGAGCTGACAGGCAGTGAGGCTGCACTATTAGGATGTCACATCAGTGTTGATGTCACATGAAAGGCCAAAGAGCAAATAATTTCCTCTCCCAGAAAGAAGCATTCCCATAGTGCTGTTTCTGATACGAAATAGGATTTAATTCAATGAGGGATACCAGATTTAGGTGTCATTTTCAAGGCTATGACTTTTAATACCATTGTAAGCACCAAAGAACATTGTGAAGGAGAAATATACCAAGCGTTTCACAGAGGGAACCATATAGGGAGGAAAATGCAAATTTGTTTTTGAGCACCTCAAGCTGGTTCTTAGTTTCTAGCTACCCAAATCTTAACCCTCCATTTCATGACTAACTAACTCCTTGTTACTAGGAGTTATTCTAAAACACTGAAAACATTCTAGAACACTGAAAAGTTTGGCTGACAGATGAAGAAGGTGTGGTTCTAAGTTGTTCAGATTCCCCCTCATTACTCTGATGTCTCCTGACTAAAAGAAGCAGCCAAAACTTAACTAAAAGAGAATAAAATTTTCCAAACTAACTTTCTGGGCCATGGGCAACTACACACTAGATTTTTAGTTCAGAAAGATCCACATGGTTGTCTTTCAACTGATTCCAGTATCTATCCACAAAACCCCTCCCAGAGCTTTGTAGACAATGTAAAACCTCCAGTACACAAGACCAAAACTGATAAAAATATAACTTACTTACTCATGAATAACTGAGTTCATCATGGCATGTTTGTGACTGAATATATAGAAATACTTCAAGAAATTGCCTTGTTTTCAGATTCCTTCATCTTGTGCATTCATGAAGGATTTCTCAAATCAAAATTAGGAGATCAAATGCCATATATGCTCTGTTCCTGTAGAGCACTTGGGGGATTTTTTGGGTTTGCTAATAATTTTTCATAGACTGTGTTATCAGAGCATCTTTAATTGTGTGCTAGATCACACAGCCAACAATTTTTTCCAATATAGTTTGCACATTTTTCCTTTCCTGCATTTCTTTCGGGAAAACTGTTTGACTCTGGGTACATACTGGCAAAGGAAGGATCAAAGCTATGTTCCTGTCATGCCTCCCATCCCTGAAACAGAGATGAAGAGTCATAAAGCCAAGAGCAATCTATTTTATTTTATTGTATACATTACGATCTTCCAGCTGGGCTCCTGGCAGGCTCACAGAGTAAACCTCAGCTCAGAGAGATTTGGGGCATCTGTGCCTTATCTCATTTATGTGTATTTATATCTGCCAAATGGTCCTGAAGGCTCTGACCCCTCCTGAAACACCACCCTTTGCTTACCACGACAGAGATTTTCATTTCCCTCTTGTAGCCAGTCACTACATGAGGAGGTAGCCCAGATCTGAAACTGTTTTGCTATCTCCTTCAGACAACTGTGAATCTCAGCACTGTTTTCTTTCAGGAAGAGCATGAAACCACTCCAGCTCCCTTTCACAGGAACGTAATCAACCAATTTGGGAGTATTACAAAGGCTTGTCACCCTGCCCTTCCTGCAAATCCTACAGTTTTCTCTGTGTGCACCATAAAAGATGGAATAACATACAGATGTCACTAAGGTTTGAGGCTAAGTGTGCAAAACCGTATTTTTAATAGCTTCAATTGAGAAAGATAAAACTGTTTTAAAAGTACAACTAGGTGGGAAAGTGAGGAGGAAGTAAAAAAATAATTGTGAAGACGAAGAACAGCAATGACACTTCTATTCCACTCACTTTCGTTCTGACTCTTCATAGTAACAGAATCAAATTAGAAGAGGAGAGAAATAAATGAGATAAAATACCAGGGCAAAGGAAGATGAATCGAGGTAGTGGAAGGCTGATGGGATAGGACAGAAAGAGGGCTAGACTTGAAGAAAAGGTCATTAGCAAGCATGAGAATGTAGCAGTAGAAGAGAAATGCACAAAAAATGACGAAGGAGAAAACAAAATTGAAAAGGGATACAGAGAGAGGTCAGCAGGGGAGAGACATCACTACAGGTAATTCTGGGAAAGCAAGTCCAATCATAAAAAACTCCCTTACTTCCCATGCTCACTGATTAAAATAGTCCATCTTGAAGCTACACTGACCTTCATAGCTGCACATCCTGGCAAGCACAGATTCACTTTTTCATGTTCTCTGATACTTGCTCACCTCTTCACAAAATTGCATTACTGAGATAAGCCATTAGCAAAAAAGGTACTCAAAATTAATTTGTGAGCACATTAACTTCTCCTCTGTTCTGTCTCTTCATTAACTCACCGTGCTGCAGACTTTTCCATGGTGTTTTGTGCACACCTTTATTTGTCCATGCTCAAAAATTTTTACATAGAAGACACTTCCTAATAGTTTTGGTAACAAGATGGAAGAAGAATCATTAGCAGACTCTTCCAAATTTAAGCTTTTAATGCTGCCTTCTTTGACTTACTGCCGTGTTGTAAAACTGTATTTAATTTTCTTTCTTCCAGATCTTCAACAGCAGAGAAGCATGTAATAAAGTGTAAAACCCTCCCAACGTACCTTTCTTTCCAAATATGTAATGTAATTTGTCTCTGTAACATTTCATGTGCTCACTAATGATCTAGAAGAGATAGTTTGTTACCAGCAATAAAGTTCAGGTAAGACGTCAAGTTAAAAGAGGTTTCAAATTGCAGCATAGGAAATGGATTTATGGGCAGCTCAAAAGCTGGGAAGAGCTTAGATGGATACTATTTAAGGGAGAGAAGGTGAGAAGGGAACAAAGGTCCTAAGAGGGAGATTGGGACTGTTAAGTCTTGGTCGAGAAGAAATGCAACACTGAAGGAAGAAGGAAAAGACAGAGATGCCAAGGGAATGCAAATCAGGTAGAGGATATGGCTCCTGCATGGTGGAGAGGGACTGACAAGTAACATCCTTCCTCTGCCAGCAAAGGAGTGAAAAACAGATAGGAAGAAAGGGAGGGGAAGAAAAAAAGTGCAGCAGAAGAAGTAACACAAAGAGATGGGAAAGAAATTGAGGGGTAAGTGTCTCAGTCACTTCAAGTCCTCCTTGAAGAGGAAGGATTCTAGAGTAAAATACTAGTCTGTCTTTCAAAAATAGGCAATAATAGACCACAGATAGATAAATGTGGAAAATAATTATTTAGAGAGAGATGTGTCATGCAGTATAGAAAGTGAGGAGGTGATATGAAAGACCAGAAACCAAATGCTAGATATTTATAATAAATTTATTATATAATGTAAATTCTAAGTAAAATGTCAGTCCTTCAAAAAGAGTGTTTCCCTCCCCCTGTGTATTTACCCAATCTGTGCCTGTGGGAAGGTGGTAGTACTTTGCAGAACTTGAAAGCATTTACAAACTACTGGGTGAGAAAGAGGAGTGAAACAGAAATGAAGCAGTGAAATGCTTTTTGTAGTGTTGCAGATTCTTCAGGAAAACTAAGGAAAGGAAAACTAAGAAAACCCAGGTTCTTAAGATAGAATTTAACAAAAAAGAGGTCAAACCACTGTGTAGAGAATACATTATGACAGACTGAGATGGACTGAGGACTTAAGGTTTTGTTACTGGACTTCGCTCCTTGTGTCATTTTTGTGCTCCAATACTCTTGCAATTTATGTAAAAACCAAAAGGAAAAGAGAAAAGCACTTGCGTGTAGAAATACAACTAGCATGTAAAAATTGGGTAGGAATGAACCAATTTCACCTGCAAAAACATAAATACACGTAGAGGGGGGCTTTTGGTCTAAATACTGGCTCATGAAAACCTGAGGGCTTTAATAGGGAGGTCATTTGATGACTGTCTATAAACTGAATTACTTGGACTTTTCCACTGTAATATGAATTTCTTTTTTTTTTATTTTATTATGTAACTCTGTGGCCAAGAACCACATTGCTTCCAAAGAACCAATGATGGTAGAGGGACACATAAGGTAAATGCTTAAAGTGTGCTTAAACCAAAGTCACTCAGGATAAAGCAGAAAGAACACTGGGATTTTCTTGGCCACAGATAGCTGCTCTAAACCTCACCAAAAAAAAGTAACTGAAGAAAACAGATTATTACCCATAGATGAAAACCACAATTATTTCAATTTCTTCTGGCAATATTGCATCTTCAAAGGCAACATAGTAATAATAATAGCAATGATAACAACAGCAGTAATAATAATAATTTTTGCTAGAAATTACATTGGAAATTCTGTATCTCTATTGTAGTGCTGAATGCAGACTAACAGCAAGAATCAATAAAAAAAGGAGGCTGTAAATGCATTGTGCTCCACAAGGAATTAGTAGCACCACAGTGTAATTTGTGGCTGCCACAACAGCAATTGTTTCAGAGACCCAATTCTTTTTTCTTAGAGAACAGAGATGAATTGGATCCAAGGGAAATAAGATTCTCACTTAAACGAAGAGTTTCAAAACTAATAAACCACATTTTCAGACAATATAATATCTTTATTGTATATTTTGAGGTCTAGGACTAGGTTTGTACTACTTTTTCCAATCTAGGTTGTGTTGCTCACATGTCACTTAATGCACAGGTGGTTTAAATCTGTGCTTTTAGGCTGTCATAAACTACAGATGCACCTCATTCACTTCTGGGCACTTTTACACACAACACATTTGTATTGATCATAATTCAGTGAATGGTTCATCACATATAGGTGACTTAGAGACTAAAGATTTTTTTGTTTGCTTGTTTATTATTTTAGCTGACATACACATACATTTCAAACTTTAGATAGAAAGATCTTCACTTTGAATGCCATACAAGCCTGGCCTAGACTTCATAGAAAACATCCTTATCACAGGAAGCTGCTTCCCAGGAAGACATTTTATATAACAAAATCCTATCAGTTGTGTATAAAAGTGTTATTGATTAAGAACATATGATGGTGCCAGTCAGAAGAGGGGTTTGGTACTGCAGGAGTGAGTAGTCCAAAGGCACATAACACTGAAACAGGATGCCAAGAAATTCCATCACTTTCTTCCTTATCAGGTACAGGTCAGACCCCAGGAGGTTGCAAGAATTCATTTCTGTTTCTGTCCTCATGAAGTACGAAGACATTCTATCAGCCTTTTTCCATGGACAATTTTATCCTGTTGCTACAAAATAATACAATACAGAAGCTTAGCAGGGATACCAAAGATTATAATGACCAGTGTCACCTATAAATAGCTGTTCTGGCACAAAAAGTAGTTATGACCTAGTAAAAATTTACTCTCTGGGACACACCAGAAGTAGACTTATGTTTTAAAAAAATAGAATCACAATAATAAGTGGTGTAAATGAACTGAATTTTTAGTAACAGATGAAATCCAATCCTCCCAAAGTCTTTCACTTTCAATGACAAATTTTGCATGCTCTAAAATGATTTGAAAAGGGCTGAGTTGAAGCAGGACAGACACGGTAGCATATTTCAAAATGATTCAGAACTACTAGTATAGAAAGGAAAAGGCAGCTATGATCCATTGGAGGGAATTCCCAAACAAAAATAAGGAGGCTGTGACACAGAGCACTGGTGAGGTCACACATGTTCAGCTCAGACCACCCAAGCTCAGAAGCGGAGGGAAAGAAGATTTATGGGACTGCTCAGGGAAGACCAGAAGCACAGAGTGAGAGGAGACCAGCAGACTGGCAAGTTTGTTTAGGCCAAGCAAAATGAAAGCTAAAGGGTTTATCCACTGATCAGGGAAAAAGGAAGGGATGGAAAATGGTGGTGTCAGGGGCAAGGGGAGGGGAGGTATCAGCACTAATCCATCCCCACCACTGACACCAGCCAGTTTTGTGTGGCCCTTTGAACAGTAGTAATTAGGATCAGAACCCGAAATCTAGGATGTAGAGAAGATGCACAGGAAGCTCCCTGGAATACATTCAAGCTGAAGGTGCTCTGAAAATCAGATTCATTCCTCAGTACCTTCCTCACACAGCCAACTACAGGACATTAACTTCAACTCTCACCGTGAAAAAAATGAGGTTATTGCAACCTAACACAGCTTTGAAGGTCCTCACATTACACACATCCCAGGTCACAAAGATTATCAAAGCAGTGGAAGGAACCACCTTAATATTTTTTATTTACAATTGTTCAATTCTACATTAAAAGTAATGATATTATTGGTCTATATCTTTTTAATTAAAAAAAAAAAAAGAAGTTGTGGTGGATATATGAATCTAGGCAAAGATTCCAGAAGCAAATATACAGAAATCTTCTTACTTTTCATTATGGAAGAAAGAGTCAAGACATTTCAAATAAAATTAAAATATATCACTCAGAAGACTTATAGATTATGCAAATGCAGCTTCCCCAGAAAAAAGAAGAGACTGAAACAAGGTATCTGAAAATAAAGCACCCAGTGTTTTAATTTGAAATGTCAAAGTGATACGGTTTAGAAGGAAGAACTAGGAAAGGATCCATCAACCAGAAACTATTATTGTTTTGTCCTTTCATGACACTGCTTTTTTCATTTCATTAAAGTAGTCATAGTCTTAAGACTCTGTCTCTGTGTTTCACCTAATAATATGTGATACTATCACGGATTCATTTTCGATCTGTGTTAGTTTAGAAGGGCACTATTCATTTTTTGACTGAAAATCTCTGAGGACAGAATCTTTGTGAAACCATCTGTCTGATATGCTTAGCCTATGCAGAAGTGAAAAGTGCCTCTTAAATTACTTCAAAATCTGTACAGATTTCCCCCCTATACTCTGCTTTATTAGCTTGAAAAGCAGAGGTGAAGGCAGCTCTAACTTCCCACAGTACAGCTGCTAGCAAATACAATCCACTGGCCCAAGAGTAAAATATCCAGCTCAGCAGGACTTATGACAGTTCCATCTAACATATCTCATCTCTTTCCATACGACTGTTCCAAACAAATGGATGCAAAATAACAATTGCTCTAAGCAGTCAAAGGAAAGAAGACAGTGAAAGCACAATATAAAATCTCCGGACACTCCAGCACTTCTTGGAAGTGTTTCTCTTTCTCCCTCTGCCCCAAGTTAATTTATGTGCTATTCTTGCAATACTTATTTCTATAGTAGAGACATTAGGGTGAACATTATGTTGCAAGACACACTAAGATTCTCTCCTTTGAACAGAGATTACAATAAAGAAAACAGGATTAAGCAGGACTGACAGCAAACTAAATGAATACAGGCAGGCAGATCTTGGTCTCTGGTCCAACAGCTGGATGCATAATACTTTTTTTTTTTTTTTTCCCAGAAGATGAGCTAGGAAAAAACCCAGCAAACAAGTTAAGCTGACCCTACATATTTTTCCTATAGTTTTGTCACTTAAAGGAAGGTTCAAAATGTTGCTTAAATTAATGCCAGAGAGAACTAGACAACATAACCTTCTAGAAAATCTGTTAAGTCTCAGAAATACCAGAGTGGAACATTTACATTTTGTCATGTGAAGGATACATTCTACAGAAAACATCAGAGTTTTTATATAAATGAGTTTCACAGCTCCTGTGAAGGACCTGGAGATTTATTTAGAAGCATAGGAAAGCAACTCCTAAAGCTGTGATCTGAGGTCAACCATGGCCTTTGAGTCCATACGTGATACTGAAAGGTAATTGAATAAACTAGCTCTGCACACTTTGAAGGGATTTTATTTAAAAGCAAAGCAAGCAAATATACATGTTAACATGTATACAATCAGCACATTTACTGTAATATAACTGCTCATTAAAATGGAACAAAATGATGATCAGTCTGAAAGCTGGGGCTCAGCCAGTGTCAGTGTATCTTCCAGTTTCATGAACACTGCCATTATAGCAATATTTTCTGTTCTCAGGTTAGCTGTTCTACAGCTGACTAGCCAACTGCTACAACAAGGAGTTCAAGATCTGGGCCCAGAGACTCAGTACAAAATCTTGGTTCAGTTCAAGGATATGAAGGTTCTCAATGCAATCTCTTTGTATTTCACTGCTATCACAAATTACTGGCTGCACTACTAAGAAAAGGTTACAATGACCAATTCAATGACTGACTGACTTACTGAGCAAACACATGTATATACGAACAAATAATAAATGAAATATAAAGTCTTACGTCACTAAAATATAGGGGGAAAAATACTTTGCTCCTTTTTTTCCTTTTTGTTTCTTGAAAGATACATTTTACAAGCAGTATTTTCTCCATACAGATGGGACAGGGTTGAAGTCTTTCCTAAAGCTGCAGATTCTCACCTTAATCCTATCAATTACTCAAAGTTTTCACCTCTTTTTCTTCCAGACAGCCTGTTTAGAGGGCTTATGACTTTGGAATGTGACACAGACACATGCAGAATGAGAACTACCTGCTTATCTATCTGCTCTGTCCAGTGAATATTTTTTACAGTTTAAAGCTCAGTTAGATCAAACTGAGTTTTGGAAAGGCAATACTGAATTGTTCCTTTTATAACAGACAATCCTTAGGCTTGTTCATGTACAGAATCTAAAGATCACGAGTCCATTCCAGGACTGTTTATTCTGAAAAGGTACAGCTATGCAGAAACAATTTGTCACATTGGGCTGGAATAATCACAGAGAGAAGCAATATGAAAAAATCATCTTGTTTTCACAAGGGCAGCTCAGATTTGTTTCAGAGATGTACAAAGCAGGCTTTATGAGGAAGGTTTTCCTCTCAAACCTGGATGGAGTAGTCACAGCAAAGGAAGAACTGAAATAGACATGAAAAGGAGCAGAGACATTAGAGGCCCACTGGCTGCACCTTGTGCAGGAGAGATCATGCAGTTGTGTCTTCCCAGCTCTTCCCCCTCTCATTCATTCATTCACAGAATCATAGAATATGTCCCAACATCACCAGTAGAGTCCAGTAAATCTTTAATTGTTTAAATGAATTTAAGAAAAAATTCTTTAGAAATAATTAACACAATCCTACTAAACACAATCTTCTTTCTGACAAGTACTTCAGTGTTCTCCATAGTGCTTTAAATGACATGATCTTTTTCTTTTCTTAATGACTTTTTTACTTAAGAGAACTTAATATTTTATTGGAATAAATGATTTTATAACTTCTTTACTTACAGATACTTGCGTCTGAACCATTTAACTGGAACTTTCTAGAAATAATTTAAATTAAGATGGTTCAGACATCAGGTCTGGAAATGATCATCAGAAGTAGTTTTATAAAAACAAATTGAACTACAACTTTTACTTACAATAACTGTGAACAGCAGAAAAAGTGCTGAAATGTAATCAGTTTTAGTGGGGCTATTCAGATGCTTTCCCAAGCTGCATGAGAATGATCAACACCTTGGAAGCAATTAACACATTGCCATGCTGCTCCATAACTGGTATTTTCGGTCATTTAAAAAGCCCCATCCAAATGCTAACTAACTGATGCTTTAGGCCCTTGCTGCCTTGAACTGACATTTCCCAATCACACCCCATGGACATACAGGAGCTTTTGCACACAATGTAATCTCCCAGTGCAAGCACAGAGGCTTTTGCTCAAATGCATCTAAGCATAAAAACTTTCACTTATTCAGCCAGAAAGATTCTACCCCTATGTGATCAAACACAAATGTTCTGTTGAATTTTGATCTGAAAGCCCTAAGCATTGAGAAAATTGTGTGTGATGGCTCTGGGAAGGTACTGCTCCCCATTTTACCCAGCAGACCATACAAAGATATCCCCTTCGTAAAGGGAAGCTGCTCATGACTGCAAGGAAGAGTATCTGTGCTGTAATGCATCATTAAATCAAATTAACCTAATCATCCACCTGCTAAGTGAACAAAATAAAGGAAAATCTCATTCTCAGCATGCTCCTTTGCTTACAATCGGCAGGGAATGGATGCATCATGTGCAGAGCTCCATAATGTCACTAGTTAGCCTGCAGTTCTTTCAAAGCCAAGCAATGTACTTGTTTTTTTGTGTTTTAGCACATTTATTATGGCCAAATACAAGTTCTTTTCCAAAATTAACTGTAGCAGAAAAACTGTACTTCCCTTGAATGCTTTTGTCTGTTTGCATGTGAAGTGGGATGGGTTTATTTGCAAAATAAATAAATAATCAGATAAATAGAAACTACCAAACAAATAGCTTCAAGCAGAAATACTTAATATTGAAGATGTCACTATGGTTTTTTTAATTTGCTGGTGTTGTGCCTCCACCCCATCCGGGCTTGGACTTCCATCTAAAGCTACATTTTTCTTTATTTACCTCCTCTTCACAGTGACATTTGGGAACTCCCAAAATTTGCTGGTTCAGAGTGGGGATTACTTTGCTTTTCTTCCTTACTGAACCAGCATCATGAAAACAAAAGCACTGTCCAAGTGCATTTTTTTCCCTGTAAGACCAGTTAAGTGACTGAACATCAAGGGAATGTGTGTGAAATTGCAACAGGCCCATTATCAGGAAATAAACTACCATCTACGAAAATTGAATCCTAGTCCTACTTCAGTTTTACAGATTGAAGCATCACACTTTTAGCCCTGCAACAGCATTTTTGTTAATGTGTCCTGACACCAGATAGTTTCATCATTCATATAAACATACATATAAACATAGTACCTTTCTTTCTTTAGTAATTTATTTCATCAATAATATACAGTTTTCCTATCTGGTGGAAAAGTAGTTTATTTTTATAAAAGAAAGGTCTTGTTTAAGGGGAGAGTAGGTGAGAGAAAAATCATGACATAGTGTCTTATGAAGGAAAATTTACAAGCAATTTTCCTATTAATAATGACACTAAATTAAATCAAATTATATTTGAATTTACACATATAAATGAGGTTTCTTGTTTATGATGGTAAAACAGACAATTGTTTCAAAATACAAACAGGAAAAGTAAAAAGAAATCAGGAATTACTGCAGCTGATTTGATGCCATTGTATTTATCAGGTAAGATATTGGGGATTAAAACATTTAAAGAGCTATGGAAGATTTGTATTTATTGTTTTTATTACAGTAAAGAATGAAGAGAAAGGCTTTAGGCTGGAGGATAATTAAGACGCACTGAAGATCACACCTGAATGTCAAATTGTTTTCAATAAGATTAAGTGTTTCTTGTGATCCTATTAGCAAGCCTTGGTTTTGGTTCTGTGGGTGTACGTACATATACCAGTGAGGAGATTAAAAAAAATGCAGCAAGAAAAATGGCAATTTAAAATTACATGCTAAGATTTCTATCTAAGATTAGCTTTTTCCACATCCTGGTCATTCTATTTTATAACTGTTAGTGATGCAGTAAATTTTGAACTTAAAATGTGGGATAACACAACTACACAGAAAATTCTGACATTCTACCATTGGAAGTAATAAGGACATAATGGAAAAACTAACCAGGAATGATCCAGTAAACAGGAATTGAAGAAATGTGTGAGCAATAAACATTTTATTGCTCAATTTCTGAACAAACAAGAAACATTTGGCCTACATTTTAGATAGGAAAAAAACATCAATAAAATAGGAAAAGTGACTTAATTGTGAAAAATATTTAATGCAACAACATACTTCTTCCAGGAATACACCAGTTTCTTTAAAAAAATTGTATATTTTCAACAGTTAAAATTTTTGCACATACCTGGTGTCTCCTAGGATGTGTGTGAAATTTACAATGGAAAAGGTTTTTGTGATCAGTGCTGTGGAAGCACAGACTCTGTTGACAAAGAAGCAAGGTCCTTTGCCCAAGGTGATCTTCTATTGCACAGGATAGTAGCACAAAAGGATAGACTGAAGAATAACACAAAATCATCATCCTCAATGGCTTGACAGTCATCAGGAAAAGAAAAACCCCAACTGAACACCACCCCTCATACACAGAAAAAGCCCAGAGAATAAGAAGCATCTGCTTTCAGAGCAGCACACCAGTAGCATTTGATGCAATCAGGGCCATCAAGGACATCATCTGCTCTGACCCTGACCTTCTTGAGGAGAAGCAACAGGTGGGGCCAATGTTTCCAGGGTCTGTGGACATCTCTGGCTTCAGGCAGTGTTCCAGTTCTTGTACAGTGTGAATTCTCTCCTTTACTCTTGAGCTGGCTTGGCAGTCAGGAGTGCAAGTTACCCTTTCTCTCTCGGAGTTGTGTTTAGGACTTGATCCAAAGGGAACCTGGTGCCCCAGAGCAGTGAGGTGTACACTCATGCAGTCTCCAAGAGCTCTCCTTGATGTTAGCTGCTGACAAACACCAAGTACATTTTCCTTTACTAAAGAGTCTGTAAGGGTGTTTGGGAACAACTTTTACATTATTTGTATCCCCTAGACTGAATCCCTACAGGCAATGTTTTGCCTACATCAAAACTTTTCCTGCAAGAGGAGGTTCACCTGCTACTGCACACAGATAACACAGGCTGATTCCTAAAATTAAAAACTTAAGGATTCCTCTTTATGAAAACAAACCACCTTTTTTTTTTTTTTGTCCTAATGACCAAAGAAAGCTCACTAAGTTTTACTGCTTTTCAGCAAAACACTGACGCAAGGGATTTCCACAGAAAACAAGGTTCCCTCAAGAACATGATTTCTTTGGAGCATTCCCCACTAAGGACAAGATCTTCACCTATATGGTTGAAATACCAGGATACTTTGGGGCTGCTTTTGAATCTCAAGCAGACAGTGCTTATGAATGTCCATACACAAAACTTGGGGAAAGGATTTCATGGAATACAATTAAATAGAGAACAGAAATAAAAATCCTTGCACATGACAGTCAAACTTGATTAGTAATGGCAAAAAAACTAAAAAGATAAATTAAAAAATTACATGTTACTTTGAACCTACCTGCCCTTTACTCTCAGCCCAAGAGCTCTCTTATGATATTTGAAGCCCTCCCCCAGTTAGAGATGATGTGCACTTAAAATTTTTAAACTGAGAAAGAGCTTAGAAGTTTCAACTCGGGAGAAAAAAACTAAAAACTCTAAAGTGAAAGACCAAAACTTGAATATGAGCTTGACCAAGAAGGATATCAGCTGGCTCCACATTTGCAAGAATTACTGTCACATTTTCTGCTAAATATATTTTCCTCTCCCTGTCTCTCTCTCTCTCACACACTCACTGTGTTTTTCATACCACATAGGAGTCAAAACAGATAGGATTCAAACTCCTTGTGACACAATAACATGTAACACACAGAGAACATCCTTTATAAAATCAGTATTACTCTAGGTGAGGATGCTAATCAGCATATGATAGAGGTTGATACAATATCTTAGTTGATAATTAGGACAGAAGCTGGCAGCTAGGACCCAGTATGGGGCTGAGCAATGCTGAATAAAGCTGGATAACACTTAATGCTGACAGGCAAAGGACACAAAGGGCCAGCAGTTCAGATGAAGCTGGGCTTGTGAATAGCCTTATATCTCCTTCAAAAGGTCACTTGCAAGCTGGAGCTACTCCAAACACAGCAAAGGTGTGCAGGTGATAATTGGTGGCAGAAGACCACCAATATGTGTATGTACATATATACCTCTGCACCTGAACTCTACATCTATTTTTGAATGAAGTATGTAATGCCCTGGAATATATAGCATAGAAAGAAGTTTTAGTTAGTAAATGTTAGATTTCTAGCTCTGGACAGACAGAAATTTCTTTGTGATCCTGCTTCCTGAGGTATAACATAAACTGGGTTTTTGTTTTGCAGCTTTCTGTGTTGCCTTACAATCCTCCTACTGCATTTGATCAGGCTGAGGAACCCAGCAGGAGGGGCAGGGGCAGGCATCACACGAAAAGACAAAAATATGTTACCAGACTCAGCTCCACATATCTCCACATGACAGGCAAACCATAGGGAAGAAAACACAGATCCTGTGTGATAAGCAAACATCTCATCTCAGGTATAGATGCATAGATATAGAGATGTATACAAGCTACTAGGTTGTGCTGCTTTTTTTTTTTTTCTCAGTGGTCAAGAGCAAATTAGGAAATCCCTGTGTAAAACATGCCTGAGCAGCAAATGAACCACAGGCCTCTGGCTCTAATAAATACAGATCACAGAAATTTTCTACTCTGCTCCTAGGATTTTCTGTGTCCTTTCATTCCCAGTTTCACAATCAACTCAGCTGCAGGATGGATGGCAGGAAGGAAGAGTTTAGAAGGGATGCTGAGCAGTCCAAGCATCTGCTTGAGTCTGAGAAAATATGCTGAAAATATCTTCAATATTGAAGATCAAAAATTTTGTCTTTGGGATGCCTCATTCTATTAAAAATGAAGACTCACAGAATCACTATGAAAACAGCAGTGCAACAATATTTCATGCAACCTTCTGAAAAACATGGTCGTAGAATCAAAGAATTATAGAAAGGCTTGGGGTGGAAGGGACTTTAAAGATCATCTGTTTCCAACCCGCCTGCCAGGGGCAGTGAGGTCCCCACTAGACCAGGTTGCTCAGGGCCCCATCCAACCTGGTCTTGAACACCTCCAGGGATGATCAGACATAGCTGTCTCATCAGATCAGTAAAAGCACTGCCAGTCGTAGTGGATTGTGTTTACTGAAAAAGGAGACAGATTTTAGATTTTCATTTTATTAATGGTTTTCTCCTATGAATAATTTTGACTTTCTGGAACAATCTTTAAAAGAAAAGTGGAACCTCTTTCATCATGCAAATGTCAATGCAAAAATGAGAACCAAAATTAAACTACAGGTTACACAAAGAAGAAAGAAACATATCAAAGTTGCTCTGAAAAGCTCACTTCTCCCTAGGGAAATTAAACTTGCAAATGTATTCCTTTTCTTTTCAAACATTTGTCCTTTTTTTCTTTCCTTTTTTTTTCCCCTTTGCAGGTGCTGGTGGGAAATCAGGGAAGGTATTCAAATGTAGATTAATTTAAAAATATACATCTGATTGGATACTTGCTGTGAGCTTCTACTGACTGCAATTCAAAGGCTCAATTAAGACAATAAGAAGAGACTAAGATGAGGCTCTTTTAATAGAGGTCTCTTCTTTCCATAGAGAGCAAAGATTGTTATTTTAAAAGAAAGGTCTAGTACAGACAATTCCATATGTGTAGCTGAGACACAGAAATCTTTATTTTTAAACAGTCTTTCATAAGTGATGAACAAACACACACACATGCAAACACACACACAGAGAAAAAAAACAACATGTTGCAGACACACACTCAAAATCCAATATTTAAATCTATATATTCTGCCAACCTGACACAATAAAATTCTGGCATCAAGTGATTACAAACATTGGTGAGTATCCAAAAGGATTACTTCCTTTCATCATCAGTAATAACTTATACTTGAAGAATGGGAGATAGGAGGTAAAAATCCATTAAAAAAAACCCCAAACCTGAAGGAAGAACACACAAAACAATACAGAAAAGGCATATTTATCCCTTTCATATACCTTTTTTTGTCACTGCCTGCTTCTCCTTCCTCTTGCTGGGGTCTGTTTTGGGACTGCCAGGTGTGTGTGCAAGTTCTTTAGCTTTTCAACAGTATCCAGGGACAGGAGCATCTTGCTGGAGCTCTGGAAGAGCAAGGCTCAGACAAATTGGGTGTATTGGGCCCATGGGGTGACCAGATCTGGAAATTCTCTCTCCCAAAGTTCCCAAGTCTTCTAGTATATAATTTGGTGACTCACTCAGTACAGCACCACAGCCCTCAGCATCCTGTCAGAGACTGAGTTACTGCAGTGGATTTACACAAAGTGCTGCCATCACCAAAAGAGAGAAAAGGATGGTGAGGAAAAGTCAGGCTACTGACAGCCCCAGCATTTCCAATGTAAAAATTCCCAAAGACAAAGACATTTTCTGCTTAAACAAGGAATACGAGCAACTCTGCACATTCAACTCCAACTGCTTGTCCTTTCTGCAGTGCCAACCACGTCCACCTAAGAAATCCATCCAAACAGAAGCCTCTGGAACCTACCATGTAGCCAGGAACTGAGCCTCTGACTTTCCTTTCCAGAAGTCTCACAGTACAGGGAATGTATATTTGAAGTGCCATTTGCTGTGGTGGAGCAGAGCTGGATGATGCAGGAGCATCCTGAGTGGGGGTCAGCAGCATCCCACCTTGAACCCAAAACTTCCAGCTGGAGCCACTGCTTAGTGATCCCTGCTCTGTGCCAGAGCTGCACAGCCCTGAGCACTCTTTCACTGCTTCAGTACAGCAACACAACTCTATTAAAAATCCACTTCCTAAGTCTCCCCCATGCTGGTGAAAACATAAGACAAGCTAATGTATTCAGAAGTGAGGTCTTCAGAGACTCTACACTTTATCTCCAGGATTAACCATACTGAATTTAATTATTTTAGTTATATTTATATTAATAGTTCTTACATTAGAACCCAATTAAACTGCTTTATTCTGAGAAAGGAATTATGAGAATGATGTATTTATAATTTTACATCTGTTTTCATCAACATTTATTACTATGAGGTGTTTTGTTTGCTATTGTTCTTAAAATACTTGATCTTGATGTTTTCCAGCAGCAAGTTGTTTTTCTATCAGTGGCACTGTTTATTTAAACCATTACAAAGTATGCTCCATGTGCTACTGAGGAGAAATGTCCCTGCTCTGCATTCAGGCACAGTTTCACCCTGCCGTTTTATTTTCTGCTACTGAATAACATCTGACTATGATATTTTTCAAATTATTTAGATTTTTTGATCTTCAGTTCTGCAGCAGATTTAAATTAAGAATAACTGGAGAAATATTGAAAAAATATGTTACCTGGATAAACAATTTTAAACATTTTTTTCTGTATAATTGCCATTACCACAAGCAAGACTGCCACCCTTTCTTCCAGAAAGTCCATTGATTATCACCTCCAATTCAGCAAAAAAGTTCATAGAAGTTATAGGCACAAAGGCATACTTTATGCAACACAAAAAATCAGTGCCACATGTCTTTAACACAGGTGTTTGAGTGGTCATCTGTAGTTCCTGACTGATCTGTTCTTCTGCAGCTTCCTTGTCACAGCTTCTGGCCTGCAAAATAGCTTCTCTGCACAATGTGAGGTAGCTGTGTTAAGGGAGATAATATCCTCTTTTTAAATTTTTCTTATGTTCACAGATTATGATATATTCATATACATCTCTACACAGGTAAATGTGTATATGTTTCTATATATAGATAGATGCCCATGGATATCTATCAACATATACACATATATATGTATACACGAGCCCAAAAACAGTGCCTATCACATATGTAACCCAGCTGCCATGGGAATGGTACAAAAAAAATGCTGGAGCATTGTAGAAGATGTGAGTATTGCCAGAAAAGTAAATAGTTACACACAAAATGTTTTGCATAGAGGTTTATATGGTGGGTCTGAAAGACCAAGCCAGGCTTGAGAATGAAAACATAGAATTAAACTCACCGTCTCCTTTATGTCTTTAAAGGTTTTACCAATTATTATTAGTTTCTTGTTTGTTATATAATTTATGGACTTCTGGCTTTCCTTTAGAATGCTCTAATGTACATCTGAATTCCTATCACTTACCACTACTTTTGCCCTAGCCATTATAATTTAATGTGACAGTTACTTATTCCACATGAAAAAGATTCATAGAATCCTAAATTCTTCTTAGAAAAGATCATAAATTAGCAACAAACACAGGCTGTATAACTTACTTTTCAGCTTTAAAGTTAAAAAAAAGTATTTCTGATCTTGTTAGGGAATGTAGCTAGTGCACCACCTCTATGCTGATGAATAGCTTGGGTTTTAATAGGCAGTTTACATAAAAATTAAATGGTGTCTGTAAACAATAAAACTATTCTAGAATGGAGACACTTAGAGTTCCTTTAATGCATTGGTTTAATACACTTCAGCAGCACTCCTACAGCATGTTTTCAACTAGGGAGTAAAGAGTGGGCAATTTTTAATTGCTCAAAGCTAGTTTTAATGTAAACTGGCTGTGCTCAGCTGTACTTCCTGACTCTAAGGCCTCTTACTATGGTGGAACAATAGCATGTGATAATTACCAATTCTGCCAGAGCACACACAGTCAAACAATATACTTGATAGAATTCAATGACCTTGAAGCTACACTGGCTGTGCTCTCATATATAAAACCAAAAATGACAGGAGGGATAGGAGCTCATCTCAGGAACGAAAATGACTGCTGCCAACAACTTGCCTCAGCAAGGGGTATGGCTTGACTGGCAATACTCAGGAAGCATGGTCATTTGCAAACGTAGACACAGAAAAGCAGTGTTAGGCATCCTCAGAGAAAGGACTGTCCTGATCTAGGGTGGAGATAATTGCTCATAGTATCAGTGACAAGTAAAATCTTTATAGTATAATCACATAAGCCATTTGGTGATAGGTCCTCAGCGAAAAAGCACGTAGCCCAGGAACCCCTCTGGTGTACTTCATGAACAAGGAGATTAAAACAAAGAAAACTGAGTCCAGTGGGAAGAGCAAGAGATGACTCTTACTGCAATGCATCACTGGTCTTGCTGGTTATTTGCCATCAAAGACTAGGGACCACTACTTTGGCAAATATGCTTCTCAGGAAAAAAAGCTATCTTATTTGCTTGCTCTGTATTTGGCACATTTCATTGCTGAGAATTTCATCAAGGAATTCCAGAATGTCCTGGATTTAACAGTAACTCAGAAGTCAGACAGGCATTTAAGCATTTGGCTGAAAGATGGTCTATATGGAAGGCTCTGGGGAGACTTTATTGCAACCTTTCAGTACTTTAAGGCGACCTATGAGAAAAATGGGGACAGACTTTTTAGCAGTGCTCGTTGTGTTAGGACAGCGGGTAGTGGTTTTAAACTGAAAGAGGGGAGATTTGGATTAGATATAAGGAAGTTTTTTACAATGAGGATGGTGAGGCACTGGAACAGGCTGCCCAGAGAAGCTGTGGACACTCCATTCCTGGAAGTGTTCAAGGCCAAGCTGGATAGAGCCCTGAGCAACCTGATCTCATGAACGGCCCATGGCAGGAGGGTTTGGAACTAGATGATGTTGAAGGTCCCTTCCAACCCAAAGCATTCTGTGATTCTATGAATAAGGTGCTATTCATATAACCACAAGACCTGCAGCTGGTGCGAAATCTGTTTCAGAAGTGTATTTTGTCAACCTGTTTTAGAAGAACAAGAGCAATTGTTGCCAGGCTACTTATTTTATTTCAAATGCTGGAAGAGACAAAGCAGACAATGAGTCTTTTCTTGGATGATTGCTTTAAGAAGCAAATGGTCATTTGGGGATTCCTGCTTCATTTCTTCTCTTTTTCTTTATTTTAAGTCAAAATGTAGCAAGAAGAATTCTCTTGTTTTCCACAAGATGTTCACGGAATAGCAGTACAGCATCCAGTTATGGGACTCAAAACCTTCCCATTATTAAGGCATCCACTGTTTCTCATAAATGCAGCTCTGGGATGTGCTGTCTTGTATTGGTCAAAAAGATTTACAGCAGCCAGTGACTTAATCTTACATCCATTTGAAACTACCAGAGAATACTCTTGCAAGGCTAAAGATATGTAAGGCAACATCAAGAAAACAAGCATCTGAACAGCTACATATTACTAGGAAGAACTACATAGTACACAAACATGGCTTTATCTCTCTTTATAATCTCTAAACCCAGTAGTTTTTTCCTTTAAAATCATAATGGTAACGAACACATCTTTCACTCATTTCCTCACTTTAAAGTTCTCAAAAGAAATGCCTGAAAGGGTGACATTACTTTCTTCTCTAACGCCTTTAGCTGTCAAAGTTCCACATGATTCAAATTATCTTCCATAGCCTGGGAACCCCCAAGGAGGCAGCAACAGATGAAGCATCATCATTTTACATAAAATGCCCAAATCTGCATATTTTTAAAATAAGATTAATAATTTTACTTTTCATCTTTCAAAATCATTATGTATGAAAAGAGGTTCTATTTGCAGGAAATACTAAAATAACCTGGGAAGAGAAGGAGTACTTGAGCAAAATAAAAGGACAATCTCATTATTTTGCAGTGACCTGTCTCAGCTTGATTTGTGTGGGTGATGGATACTAATGAAGCTGACAGGCTACAGAGGGAAAACTGTCAGATGAAAACTCTTAAAGAAACTAATAAGAGATTAAGATCATTCAAGAGCCCGAATGAGTCATAGCTTTCAGTATTTTGCAAACTTAACTCAAACCCTCAATATCTCTAGTTTTGATAATTTTGAACATACAAAAATACAATGTACCAATTCATCTGCAAATAAAAAAGTAGACAAAATTTTAATCAAGAGATTGGAGACTGGGAAGGAAGAAATAAGAATTAAGGATTAATAAGCCATGAATTATTGACACAGGCTCGGACCCGAAAATAAGACATTTCTTGAGTGAAAAAACCACATTTTTTAAAAAATCCTATTACTAGAAAGTCACTCGGAGGTAATCTTTATAAACCTCAGAGGATGAAGGACAAAGGCTGTGCTACATTGTTAGCTCCCCTCAAGAGATTTTGCTATTTTTGTTTCGATTTTCATCTGGGTTTAGAGCTGGTCATTTCTTAGAGGCAATACTCAAACCAAGCCATTGACAAGAAAGTTTAAAATTTAAGGAGGAAGTGCAGCTTCCTCTAATGGCCTTCTAATGTCTCTCAGTAGAAGCATGCACACCTAAGTTAACGATCTCATTATTTCATTACTACCAACCAGAAACTTTCCTTATTGCAGCTTCAATAGACCTGTTGGCACTGCTTATCTGCTCATCTGGGAACACCTTCTGTGCTGGAACAGCTCAGCAGGCGGCTCTCCTAACAAACTCTGGCACTTTCAGGGAAGGCTTCTGGACATGAATGGCTTCACCCAGACACCGAGGACAACAGGAATGTTTGTAAACCTTTGATTTCAGTGCTGGATTACAGATCATTGGAGGCTTGGAGCTGTCTGTGGGGTACAAGTGTATGATGGCTGATCTATGCAATTCCTTGATATCTTGTTTCTGCTGGTGCTTCATGTGGACAGAACTCTACTCTTGAGACAAAATGAGACATTCCCTGACTCACCTCACATGTTCCTTGTGATTCAGCAGTCATAAGGTACCCTCTTCCTGAAACTCCACTGTATTTTTTTTGCAGTAAGTCTGCTTATTTTAAACCCCTGTGCAACCACTAGTTGTACCACTACTTTATCAATAGTTGAAACATTTGTTATATTATTAATATATGTTATTAAACTTATTCTATTAATATGCTCTGCTCTAATTGCAGCAGAACATTTAAGAACTGTAACTTGCTCAAAATGCAAGGATTTATTCCTTGTTATTTTAGACATTATTAGAGAGGACATTTAGAGATTTGAGGCATCTAAAGGCAAAATAATAGTAATAATATTTTATTCTGAAATCTTAATTCTTTTTCTGGGCTTGATTCATGACTTTTGATTGTCTAGGTTAGCAGTACTTGACACTACCAATAATTCTGAGATTGTAATGGACTCAATTATTTTGAAAGATATTTAAAAATATCAAAATATATACTCGGTTTTTAAAAATCCTTGGGTCTTTCACAATACAGAATGACAGCAGCATTGTCAGACTTCACTTAAAGGATGCATGTACAGTCGTTTGACACCACATAACCATTCAGGAATTATCTCACAAAATGATTCAGATAAAAGCTACTGCCTACAGAAATGTACCGATTTGGGTAACAAAGATTACACAGCGACAAAATGGGTGACAAGATTGACCTAGCTGGACACCATCCCTTTCCCTGGTTCCTCTGGCTGCCTGCAACGGGAACTGCCAGTAAGCAAAAGCACTGAGCACACTTAGCCACTGTGCACAAAGTCACACTGCACCTCTGGTTCCACTCTTTCTGAGCCCCTTGAACAAGGTTGGAGCACTGCTAGCAAGGAGAAAAGAAGCATTTGGTGCATAATAAACAGTGTTGTTAATCAAGAGAGAGACTTTCCCTAGCCCTTGCACAGGGCTATAAACAAGCATGTGAGGAGTTTTGATCTTTTTTGCACCCTTTGGGCAAAGCCAGGCTTTGGGGAAAGGAATGACTGCTCTTGTATCAACCCCTGAAGTGAGAATTTCCCCAGAGGTGCCCCGGAAATGAGAAGTGGTGTTTCATCCACCCTCCAGGCTCACACTGGGGTATTGGGCAGCTGAGAGGAGCCTGCATGCTGTTATCTCTTTTGGGCAGAACCTCTCGTAACTAATGTGCACCAGCAAACATTCCCTTGCACACAGTTTAGCTTTGAAATGCTGTGGAGACGCGTAACTAATCACCAGAACAGTCACGGCGTCTTCTCTTCCCCATTCCCTGAAAAAATCAATAGAACAGAATTGTGCTCTGAGACTAATTCAGTCCCATTAAACACCAGTGTAAATATCCATGCTTTTTCCATTTAAAATGCAATTCCAAATTAAATTCAAGCATCAACAACAATGCTTGGATATGCAGTGCTCCAAGCAAGTACTGCTCATAGCATATCTGCTAGTTTTGCAGTAACTTCTGTCCTAACGGTTCTAGTCAACAGTTAAGCAGAGAGGTGAGCCCACGAGAATTTATAAAATTTGAAACAATTAAAAATATGCAGATAATAAACTACTATATTTCTTGGTCATTAATGTTACAACTTAGTTGATTTTATTCAAGAGCTCATCTAAGAAACGGTCAAGAAAATTCTGACTGATTGGACAACCAGACCGACTGCATAATATATGGAAATGGGAGGCAAAGAAAATAAATAGTTGATGTCTGAATTTTCCAGACATGACATGAAAATTTTCACCCTTATACCTTTTGCAAAACCTTGTTAACTGATGATTTCTGTAAGAAGATTAGTAGCTTACAGAAAACATTTTTTTATTTTGCAGTTACTAAGTGTGGTTTCAGTTTTGCAATGCAGAAGTGACAAGGTTAGAGGGTCTGGGTTGGTATTTTTTGGGTGGTTGGATTTTTTTGTGTGTCCAGCACCAGAAAAGAGGCTGTGGCTGGGAACACCAGATTTCTAATTCAAATAATAATGAATTCTACCACCAGCAGTCATTTCCCATTTGTTTGAAACAAAAGACTGTAGTAAGTGATTATTTATCAGTCCCATCTCATAAATGCATCCAAGAAAAAATGACACAAAGTTCCCATTTTTAAGTGAATTGTAGAAATAGGCAAGCTGCCAAAGAAATATTCATATGCACCAACATGCACATAGATGTACACACAACAAAGCACTTCAGAAAAGATCTTGTAGCACACTAGAACACAGTCCTCTCTGTCATTGACACCTACTATTATTTATTCACAGTTTTTTAAGATGGAGATGAAAGGATTGCTTTTCCAGCATCCATCCTTCGATGACTAAATTTACAGTATCAAAATAGTGATAAAAATAAATCTCTGAGAAATTCTGCTGTTTTAATTCATGATGTTGTATCACCCTGAGAAATCAATCCCTATCTGAATATTAAGTTGGATTACATAGGAGTCAAACATCTATTTCTCTGAGTGCAAGTTATACCTTCATGACAATTCCCTTGAACTTTTTTTTAACGTCATTATTAACTGCTGGAACTGTCTGATTTTTTTACCATAACTCAGTAGCTACTGTATCAAGTAAGACTTTGAAAATTTGATTGCCAAGAGCTACTGCCCTGTTTACAAATTTTCCAGTGTGGTAATTTTCCAGATAAAGGAAGATGTTGTCAGTCACTGTAAACTACATGGGACCTCATTACTGAGTACAGACATTCCAATTAATCTTAAATACATGCAGTGCCAAGAGAGTAATTAGCAACAATAAATTGCTCTGATTTTTTTAAAACAACAATTGCTCCTACAAATCTCATTAATGCTTCATAAAGCCCAATATAGCAAAGTGTATTATTTACTAGTGCCATTTTTAAAGACAGTAGTTCCTTTCTGACTTTCACCAGTGAGCAACCTAATTTATAAAGTTAGTCCTTCTAGCAAACTCCTCTATAGAAGTATAAAACACCTGAATTTTGCAAAATCAAGCATAAAAACTTATTAAGTGCAAGAATTAAATTTGCTTATGAAGTCTTTGCTTGGCTCCTTTGTGCATTTGCAGTTTGACACAATCTACAATTCTATGCCTTCTTTTTCCCCCCTTAAAAAATCACGTACTTGATAATAAATATTTGCGTAATTATTCACTCCTTCGTTTTATACCTGTTATTTAGCACATAATCTTTACTGCAAACAATCTAAACCAATCTACTTACTTGTACTGTTCATGAAGGAGACATGCTTTAAATTTGCCTCCACAAATTCCTTGGGATATAAAAGGGTATTATCATCCCCATTTTACAGAAGCAAGAGCAGATCAAGTAAGAAAATATTAAGATTTTTCTGATTTTAAAACCATCAGCAAAAACATACACTTTGTGCAGAACTTCTGCCACTCTGTCTAATCAGTAAATGAGAAAAATGAGGAACATGTGACTAATGACAATTACAATGTTTGTATCAGGAACTGTCTCGTGCTGCGCCAGCAACAAAAGGATTAAGAGAGACTGTTAATCTATTTGGATGTTGCTAATGGGTTATCCAGCAATAGGAAAAGGTTCAAGGTGAGACGGGAAGATGGGGTTGCCACAGAGAAAATATTTCCCTGCACGAGCCTGTCCATTATAGGGTGGCTAAGATATGAAAGAACAATCACATGTCCTATAAGGAGAAATACCAGGAGGAGGTAAAGCTCTGTGTTCACCTTCATCCAGAACCATCCCTAGAGCTGCAGTGTGGATCACAGAGCTCATAAAGACAGGTGAAAAACACAGCAAAGTGATAATTCTTTCACTGATGGCACAAGCACAAATTTCTCTGGCCAGTGCCAAAGACGGTGACACCAGAAGGAAGCAGAACAGCAGCTGCAGCAGCTTAGAGGAGTTGGGCAGCACTGCCTTGGTCACCACTGGGTGACCACAGTGCAAATGACAAATTGTAGTTGTAAGGACTGAGGCTTATGACCAATTGCTTTACACTATTTGAGGGGAAGACACAAGCAGCCTACCATGCTCTGGCTCAAAAGCAGCTCGTGGTATTCAGCTGTGAAAGAGGCCTTACTAAACTGGCAAACTGGACTGGGAGAAGAAGGTCGGATATCACACGTAAGCCAATCTTTTTTTTTCTTTCTTTTTAATAGAACCACTGCAGTAGCTGGGCACAAGAAGAGTTGGGTAATAGCTGGTGGCTTCAGGCAATAGACACTATTGCACATCATCCTGTATCATTTCCTCCTGTTCAGTCACAGCTGATCTTGTAGCAGCTGGGCTCTTGCAATTTTGTGAAGACTGGCCTAATGAGAGACCGGAGAACACATTTCACTCAATTGCTGAGAGACAAACCAACCCACAAACCAAGAAATTGATTTGAAACCTTAATCAAAAGAAATGAGAAAAAGCTTCACATAGATGTGCCTATACCACTGGGAGATGATTCTTCTATAATTTCAGATTGCTGTACGAGAAATTTTGCAGGCCTCAGCTAGCTTTTTTCCCTCTTTTTTTTCCCTCCTGGGAGCATTTGAAGTCTAGGGATAGAAAGCTTAAAATCACAGATGGACCCGCTCCTCCATGACAAATTTTGCACGACAGAGTCTCCAGAAAGTCCAGCTGGTACCAAAAGTATTTACAGAGGGCATTTTCTTAAACATGGTAATTAATACTGTTCCCTTACTCCAAATTTCTGAAGAGATAAGGGCAACATGAACACCCATAGAAGCACAACTTATAGAGTTTAATAATCAGACTCCAAGAAAGAAAAAATTATGATATTAAATTAGTTATAATATCATAGGATACTTCAGGTGGAAAGGGACATTAGGGGTACTCTAATCCAACCTCCTGCTTCTAGCAGGGTCAGCCATGAGATCACACCAAGTTGCTCAGGGTTTTATACTGTCGGATCTTGAAAAAATCTGTCAAAAGTTTAAAAGATTCTCGTAGTCTTCTATCTGTAGAACTTTGAAGTGGAACCCAGTATAGATAATTTAACAGAAAATCTTAACCTCTAACATAGATGTGAATCTTACTTTTGAGAGGTGCCTTCCATGTCTAAGATCTAAAAGAGATGGAGGGGTGGAAGGGAAAACTGAAAGAATAATATTCAGAGAGCTTTCAGCTATGTCAGCTCCTCTTCTTCAACCCTCACTTCCCTAGAATAAAGAAAAACATCTTTGCACAGACTTAGGTTCCTACAGTATTTGATTTGGTGACTTGCAGTAAAAAAGGTGCCAGAACTTAAAACATTTGCAGAAATTGTTCTGTAGGCACTACATTTTTAATGCTTGTAATAGCTCTGATTTCTATTGCATAAAGCTAAATTCCATCCCTAGGAAGTCAGATTTCTTTAAGAGTTGCTGAGTAAGCTTTGTGTTGTAGAGTACAGACTGCATTCATCTTTGCAGCTATAAGATTAAGTGAAAAAGGCCTAATCCCAATAATAAAAACTCATCAGTAATCCAGTAATGCCTAAGAGCACATTTCCTTCTGTGCTGGTTTGCACTAAGTAGCTTGATAAGAAAATGACATTCAGGAAAACTGGAATGAGACTTTGTGCTACTTAAAAATCACAAGATGAAATTGTTAAACACAGAAATATTTCTTGAGAGAGCTAATGCACCTATTTAGCAGAAGCGGAAAGACTTCTCGGAATACATGCATTTTTTTGGAATTTGCTGCAATTTAAGTCAGTCTTCTGATCACTATCTACTTTTGTTTAACCTTTGGTAAGCATATCAGCATGGAGCAAGTGAACTGAATTAATTACTAGATTTTATGGACCCAGGATTTTCACAGTGAGTGTTAAGATATAGTAACTAATATAAATTAAAATCTTAGTTTCCTTCAGGGATTTTCCAGGGCAGCCCCCAAGAGAAAGTTAGATTTGAAACCTGTGTGAGCATAATAATAGTTAATGATGCAACTTTATAACATTGTTCTTAATACTGTCAATAATCCTCAGATACTCAGCTAGAAGGAATATTCCTTGGCATAAATACCCTCCTTCTTTTGTTCTGGAAGCTGATACAAAATGGTAGCTACTGTCATTAAAAAGTGAATCCTATGCCACTATGAAGTCTTTTCCAGAGTGATCTCAGCCTTGCAGGTAATTTCCTTGCGCATCATTCCTCCTTGCTTGTAGCAAAGTCAAAATAAAGGTGTATTAGAAAAATGTTTTACTGTGTGATTAAGATATTTTCTAGAATAAATAAAAAATTCTCTGTTCTCTCTCCCTTAATTCCCTCTTTCTCAGATAGCATTTATTATTAATCGTGACTCATTTTTTAACACGGGGTTTATGACCTAGTTTGAAGGTTGTTTGAAAGACAGCACAGGGAAACAAAACAGCCACGTGGTACCTCTATTTTACTACCAAGTGCAACAGGAGACTTGTACATCTGACCCTTTCATGTAGTCTTATGATGACCAAGTTTTGTGCTACAAGCACAGGAGTTCATGAAATGAGACTGATAGTCACTATAAGAATTTTGGCCGCTGCTGTGCTCCCTCTGCAGTGCCTATTGCCTCCATCCATCTCCTCCCTACACTTTACCCATACCTCATCATTCATTTCTTGAACACTCCTCAGACATGGTTTGGCACCATCAGAGTCAGGCCCACTATTGAAGAAGGTAGGTGGTAGGCAGTGCTATTGAACATTCTTTAGCATCCCAGTTTTGAAGCAAAAAGACAATTGACTCACCCAGTTGGAAGTGTTATTGCAGCATCCCTCTTTTAGAAAGGGAAGGAGACTTCTCCCAGGAGCTCTCAAAGTATGAAAGATTATTTTGCCTTCATAAGGTGGCAAAAGAGGTCTAGTCATACCTGCTCATAGAAAAGGCAAAACTGTGTTTCACCAACAGTTTTCTTTCTGTTGTCTCATAGAGAGTCTACTTTCTGTGCTTTTAATTCATTACCCAGAATATCCATCCAGAAGTGATGCAGAAAATCTTTCTGCCTTTCCTTTTGGCTTTCTCCCCTGTTACAAATGAGGTACTAAATGCAATCAGCATCCTTATATATCTGTTTAGTGCTGAAATAATATATAGGAGCCAGCAAATAAGAAAGTGGCTGTTGAACCCAGCTTGAGAAAGGAGTCTGCAAGGCTTTGACTAGTGGCACTTAATCTATAACACAAATGAAAGATGTGATCTCCTGCAATCTTCTTCTCTCTCTCACATTTGTAAGAGCTGAAAGATAGTGCCCTCGCACTCGGATCCCTTGGAGACAGATCTTACTGACTGAGTGATACACAAGAGTGTCTTCCCCTGACACATGGTGCAGGTATGCCACAGCATAATCCACTATTCCCAGCCCACTAAATGGATGCTCAGTGTCTAGGGTGCTTGACATTCAATATATCTTTTTCAAAGCACACTAAAGCAAGCAGTCCAGGGCAACAGCAACCCTTTTTCTTCAGAAATCTGGGTTTGTGTCTGCCCCTAGGAGGAGGCCAGCTCCCTTTGAAGGTTTTTATATAGCATTTGTATGGAATAAAAACATCCCTTCTTATGTTCTGCCTTGCTGCAGACAGCCCTTGTGACTGAGGCAGTGCCATCTGTACACTAGCAGATTAGACCACGAGCCCCTTTCTCCTACATTGTGGTTACTTGCTCTGATCATTGATGACTGAAAAAAAAGCATCATCACATGCATCATCACATGCATCATCAATTGCACTTAATTTGTGAATCTAGAATGAGGAAGGAATCTCCAAAAAAAAAAAAAACTACTGAGGGGGAGTTGGGGTCAGTCATTTTTGCTGCTTGATGATTTTCAGGAGATGAACCTTTTATTGGAACAAATAAACAACACAAAGACTTAAAATTTGCTATAGTAGCTATCTATGTCCTTCCAGAGCCCAAAGTAGTTTATTCTTGATGCTAAACAAAGCTTATCTAGCTAGCATAAGAGGAAGTACAATACACCTCTCATCTATTTAAGGCACCTCAGACCTCACCTGATGGGAGCAGTGCACAAGGGCTGCTTCTGCTTCCTATAAAGCAGCACTACATAGCAGAAAATGTTATTAAAATCTTTACCGCATCTTATTCTTTCATCAAACTTAACAAATAGTTTTAACACGTTAATGCTGTATTAGTATAGTGAAAGTATGTGTGTCTATATGGATGAGGTGTTGTACCTACATTTTTAGTATTTTTTTTCCTAATGTCTGCATTGGGAATGGTGCCAGTTACTGCATTTGAAAAAGGACATTTCAAAATGCAGTTCATTAGTTCTTGACCAGTGTTAAAAATTACTCCCTAATGGCTGGGCTCTGTTCCAGAAGATAATGATTTTCTGTACCTAGTCCCACTTCTAAAAGCTGTCCCATATGGATATGGGTGCTGTAAACAGAACTGAAATAAATAGATTGTTTACTACTTTAGCTTTACCTAGTAGTTTGGATAAATAAAAACCAAAGAAGGTGACAAAACTTAAAACAGAACTGTGTACAGAATTGCTGAAATACATTGTTCAATCAGCCCTGTTAAAATTATTTTTATAGGGGTGCTCTGTTCACTCCTGGAGAGTGAAAAATACAGGCTGTTTAGTGACATCTTAGCCTTGATATACAGAAATAAAGTCACACACACACACTCATAACTCAAGTTTCCTGGTAACAATCTGGAGTGGAAAAAAAAGGATTCTGAAATATCATCTTGATGTTAATGGCAACTGTACTCCCTTTCTTCCTCCTTCAGCTGACTGCAGATCAAAGTGTCACAGTGGTTCAGCAAGAATGGAGAACACTGTTCAACAAGGGATGTGTTCACATCAGATCTCCAGATCAGAAAAGAGAATTAGAGACACAAGGCTGGACTGTTAGTCCTCTGAGATGGTATAGAACACATCTGGGTCAAAACAAGCAGATTTCAAGTAAAGGTGCTGTTTCATTGGGATATTTTAAGTTTTCCATTTACTTATCTTGAAAATCATAAATTACCCCTAAAGGTATTCTTAGTATCTGCTGAGGTGCTTCTCAAAGGCATACAAAGCTCTGCCTATCATAATAAATACTTCATTTTTCACAATATTGTATGAGCGACCCTTACTGGAGCACTAAACTGCTGTAAATATTACCTCAATTCAGTGTGAAACAGTCATTTTGCAGCATAAATGCAGAAAAAAATGATGATACAGTAGGAAAAACTATTCTTATATTCCCTATTTACCCTTTCCTCAATGAGGTCAGAGATAGAGCTGCAACCCAGAATGTACTAGATGGAACAGTATAACTTTGAGCTATATCTGAAAACAGTGGTCCCAATCATATTTGTCCACAGGCAACAGTACTGACACAGAGTGAGAAATAGGCAACATCATCCTTCACTACCTTTGAAAGTCCAGGTTTTATTTTTATGTTTTTAATTTCCTATGCCCACAAGCAAAGCTGAAAAGTCTTGTAGGCAGCACACTGTGTGTGACCCTAGGAAAGAGAACAGTGTATTTAATATTTCCCCCACATGCATCAAAAGATCACTTATGCCATGTCTTAACTTGCCAACTCCTCTTTGTTTTTCACTTCTCAGCTCAAAAGTGATCTGCCATAATTTTCCACATTTCTATTGTAAATGAAGGCTAAGAATCAGGAGAAAGAATTAAAGTTATCTACTTGGAGCACTTCATGCAAAGATATAGCTTGTAATTAACAGTTCTAACTCAGTATTGAAAGTACTAAAAAGAGTCAATTTTTCTTGGTGTTTTGTACACAGTTATCTCTGAATACAGAAAAAAAGCATTTTCCTTTACAGCAGTGTAACACTGGAATAGTCCTATAAAACAATATAATTACCCTGGCTCAGCTGTAACCTTATCAGATCCATCTGCAGACCCTCAGTGCAGTTAAGTTTAAGAATAAATGACACACAACTATTACAAGCACTTTTCACAAGGTTGTGACCAACTCTTTAACTGAAAATGGATTCAACTCTTTGTTTTGTTTTAAGATGCTCTATTGGTTCTTCTCTGGAAATAAAAATCTCAGTCTGTGCAAAGTAATTCAAAACCACCCTCTCTCTTCTCCTGTGCAAGGTGGGATGGTGTCCTGAAAGTGTAAAGCAGATGTCTTGGGTGAGAGTCTCTGAGCAACTACAATGCTGAAGTGAGAGAAGGAGTTAAAAAAAGGAGACAAGATGATTAAGGGGCGTTCTTAAGATCATCAAAAATACTTAGGACCAAGAGAAGTCCATCACGTTATCCACCAAATCCAAAATTCACAGCTGCAAACGATTACGTGGTATGTGGATTGTAATATTCATGTATTTTGTGATACAGCGAAATATCATAATAGTGGATGACACAATCACAGGATATGTAACAAATTGCTTTGTTTATGAAGATTCTATGACAGGACCAGGAGTTTTTCAAAAGACTGCACTTGGTGACTAAGTGTCTTTTATGTTCACTTTTCTTAATCCAGTCCCCTTTTACCTGTTAGTTCACAAAATGGAAATACCTTCAACAGGATGCCCCACTGGACACTACTTGCTCCTGGATTATTTTCTGAGGTATTTGCTTCACTTGGCTGGCCTAGAAAATACCAGCTGTGTGTGTCTCACATTGCCTGGGTCACAGCTAATGGATTTGTAATCCAAAAGCCTTGCTATACTATAGTGTCTCTGAAAACAGGAAAAAAATCTTCTGAAAACCCCAAGGAAAAACTAACAAAGCAAATACAGAAACTACGAAATCCGTAAAGATTCATTAAAAATGGCAAGAGCAATGCCACTGAGACAAAACTTTCAACTAGCAAAGTTACCAAGACAGACAAATATCAGATTTTTAAAAAATTTTCTAAGATCTACAAACAGTAGAAAGGTTTGCATGTGGAAAAAAGCAATATAAAATGAAAACGGAAAGGTAGAAATCATTATATTTAAAGCTAGTGTGCAATTTCTGCTATAGCAACTCAAAACAATTTAAATCTGAGGCTTCAGGGAGGTCATATATTCAATGTTTCTTCTTAATCACAATGTTTTTCAGAAAATGTAAGCCAAGTATGGAAATCTATTCTTTAGTTGTTCAAGGAAGGAATAAGTACCTTATTTCACCTCTTGAGTTGATAGACATAATATTTATCTTTGAGTATACCTAAGGTCAGAGCCTGTGGAAAATAATTCACATATTTTACAAAAGCATTTCCTAACAGATTCCTTTATTCTGAATAGTTTATTTAAACAATATTCAGATTCCAAAAATATTTTCTATCCCTTCCAGATACTTTAAAACAACACAGTATCATGGATGTTTCCTAAAGGAAGATCACAATAGCACACAGAGGGGAAAAAAAAGACTAATTTAAAAAGCGCTTTTTTTTCATCTGGGTATGTGAGCAGTTATACCTACTGCACTTGACTGCACTCAGCTCTCCTAGGGGAGATTCAAAACATGTAATATTTCATGATGTAAAAACATTTTGTGACTTAACACTGTAGAGGGATCACTTACCCTTCTAATAAATCCACTCCTGTTTTCTGACTTAAGCTTCTCATCTGTTTGATGTAAATATCATTGACTCAAATAAAAATCTGCTAAAATGAAGCAATACTCATTTTAGTGACCTAAAGGATGCAAATAGGAGAGGGTAATGAAAGGTTACATCACTGAGTGTGAACTGCAAGGGCTGTACTCCGCACACAGAAAGATATGTCAACACCGATTGGATTTCATAATTGATTTCTAGCAATAACTTCTTCAGAATTTAACACAAAGCAAATGGTATTGTTTACTTTTTATCATGAAGTCACAACCTACTAGAAAAAAAAAGAAGTAAATTGTTGTCTTCTAATTGAAGGCCAATGTCAAACAAGAAAACTAATTTACACCAAACAGAACTTCTTCCTCACGAAGCACTTAATAAGAAGTCTAAGTAGGTCTTTCATTGGCATCTCTGCTCCTCCTCTCATTTTCTGGCTATGCCTTAATTTTTTTAGACTCCTAAAAATAATAAAGTATCTCTTCCATTTTTCTGGAAAAAACCTGCACAATCACCAGAGAAAACTGATTGTAACAAGGAAAGCTGCATCAAAATATCACAATACAATATTTTACATCACTCAAAATATTGCCTGATGTTCAAAATAAAGAAAAAAAATGTAATTTTTTCCCATGTAAGATATTAATGTAATTGCATAAAGCAGCAGATTAAAGACATCCAGAGAAAAAGTGAATTTTAAAATCAGCATTTTTCTCTAAAATCTAACATTAAAATGATTAGCAAGCACAGAATGTGTTTATTCCTCACATCATTATAACTATTTCAATGATAGGCATCTTTGCAAAAGAAAAACAAGCATACATTTTAACAAGGCTGCTGTTAACTGTGCTGGAAAAACACTAAGACATGAAAACCTTACTGCTGAAGACTGGCCTAATTAACAGGCCAATTTCATTACCACAAGTTTTCAAATCTGTGATATTAATTAAGAAACAAAAGGAGACAAATGGCCTGCAAAGAGCTGTATCTGCCTTCTGGCCTACAAATGAGCACTCGCAATCTGTGTAATCGATACCAAGAAACTTGTTGGAATTAACGCCCAGCCTCACAGCTTTCTGCACCAGCTCCTTCATTTACCTGACCTTTCAGGTAAATGTATCTTGTGGTTCTCAAATGAATAACTTGCACCTTTCATTACTTTAATCATTGACCTGAAAAAAAGTATGTAAATTTCAGCCTTTCTAAGATCATATTTTGATAATACCCATAATTTCAGTATAGAAAAGGTGTGTCAGTAGCTTGATGGCTGGAAAATGGTCAGGCTCTAGGAAAATTAAAATTATATTCTTCACTCTCTTTCAGCTGTAACAGGGCTGCTGCTTAGTATGCCCCAGAAGAGACTTTACATGATATATCAAACATTTTCTGTTATAAAATAATAGGATAAAATACTGAAGTCCCAAGTCTTCTGAAACTGATTAAACTTTCTTGAACTTCAAATCACCAGAAAAAAGAACAAAAAATTACAGAAAATAAAAAAAAAATCTTGCTTTAATAAGACTTGCCAAAAAAAATTTGTCGAACCAATAGATTTTTCTGAATGAAGACTATGAACAATCTAGCAACTTCTAATAGTCATATCCAAAATGGCTACTTTTGATAGAGTAAATATAAGATCAAATTTCAGATAAACTTTCCCTCTATGGTTCATACATATAGATGTGTCTGTGAAGTGAGGGCACATCATTCCATTGATTCAAGTGAACCTAATTACAAAAAACTATCAAGACTCTTTCATTTTTTTGCTTGTTTTCTTGTTTGTGGGGTATTTTATTTTCTTTATTTTGTCGTTGGTTTTTGTTTCTCTTATTTGTTGTTTTTGCAGTTTTATTACTAATGGTTTAAAGCTGTGCCAGTGGGGATTTGGACTTGACATTAGGAAGCATTTCTTTACTGAGAAGGTGGTAAAACACTGGTACAGGCTCCCTAGAGAGGTGGTTGATGCCCCCAGCCTGTCAGTGTTCAAGAAGCTTTTGAAAAATGCCATTAGCAACAAGCTTTAACTTTTGATCAGCCCTGAATTGGTCAGGAAGTTGGACTAGGTGGTCATTGTAGGTCCTTTCCAAATGATGTACTCTATTGCATTCTATTCTAAAAGTAAGCATTAAAATTTTTTTATATAAAAAATAGACATTAACCTCTCCAAACACAAATTTATCATTTCTGTATGTAATTAAGGAATTCTAGCCCCCAAAAACACTGACTCTGGAAAAAGTTTTGAAGACATGGCTGGGGACAGCTCGTGGTCAGGAACCACATAATGACCAAGAATGGTCTCTAGAGAAAAGTATCTTTAAAGCTTGTCCTCATGGCTTCTTAACCCCTCGCAAGCCTGTCCCAGCTGAAACATAAGTACAACCAGGGATTCTACTTATGCACCTTCTTGATCTGTCCCCCCTATCCAGAATGTTATATAAGCTTGATATTTAGGTAGAAAATGCCAATATTGTTTAAATTTGCTATGTATACTTCACATAGAAGGATTAAATGATACTTTCAAAAAAAAAAATTTAATCTGATGAATTTATAGTGTTGTCCCTGTCTTCAGACACGTGGTTGTATTGTGTACAAAGACTACTGATTGGGTAGAATGAGCAATGGAAGCCCTGATCAAGAGAATAACAAACTAAATTCAAACCACATCCTTTGTCCACCTTCATGCGGAGTTGACAACCACCACCACATCCTGCTTTTCACTTACAATGTTCTCTTCCATTTTCACAGCATAACTCCCGAGTTCACACAATATGCTCAAAGGCAACCCATGACAAAGTTACTTAACTTGTTCATTAAAATATATCCTAAAAATTCACTGTAAACATGGTTATTTTCATAAAGATCTTGTAATCCCAAACTACTGAAATTAGGAACATGCTTTTTCATATTTCCCAGCAATTTTTTACCTTCCTTGTTCATCAAAAAGAATTTTCCTTAGTGAATTGACCCAAGATGACTCATGCCTCTAAAAAATATTTGATCAAAAGATGTCAAAGCAGCTTACATTTTCCAGTACAAAAACTGATGATAAAATGCCAGGGTTGAGAGCACTCAGAGATTCTAGGGGAAGATATTGCCTGACATACTCAAAAAAAAAATCCACAGATAGCAGAAAGCAGTTTGTACAAAGCTGAATTTTCCATAAAGTCGCTTGTTCCATCTTTGCTCCTTTTTATGGAAGAAAATAAAATAAGATTCTCCTTGCATCCACTAAAAAAACAAAGCTAAAACAAAGTAAAGAGTCAGAAACTGACAGTAACAACGAGTTATAAATTATGTGTCACAGAACATTTTAAAAGATCACATTTTAAAACATTGATAGAGAATACCACAGGATGTTGCTCAATTTCTTAATTACATATAAAAATCCAGGGATCTTCAAACAAGTCAGTAATTATTAAACTTTCTCTCATGATTTATTATTTTTTGATTACATTGTTTTGACATGTTTTCATTTCAAATGGTAATGAAACTAAAAGAGAAAAAGCTTCTCTGCAGGATTGCTTTTTATTACAGCACATTTTGAAGCTGGGGATTCCAATGTATTTTAAAAACATGCTAAATTCGCACTAAAAGTTGATTGCACCTTCCTCAGATCAAAATCAGATGTGGTGCTTGTATAGATTGAGAAACACAAAAGAACCCCCAACTGTGTTGTTAGGATGCATTTAGTTACAATGCCACAGTTAACTTTTTTAAACCAAGTTCTTCTAAATAAACAGGTTTCAATCAAATTGGTTTTTAAGTCAAATATTTATACTTGAGACAGGGCAATAAGAATGGTATCAATTTATTTTACTGCTTTTTTTGTGTTGTTATTTGGTACTCACGAGTGCCTCTTTAAATATCTTGTGTTTGTTTATGTCAGATGGCCAAGAACTGAATAAGGCATTGCAGAAGATGAGAGGGAGACCAACAGCAAGCAGCTAGGGGTGGTTACTTGGAGGGACTTGCATTTGTAGAGCATCAAAAAGACAAAGCAACTGAGCCCACAGAAGAGAACAAAGTATTTAGTACTAGTACAAAAACGTGTACAAAAATTAATTTGGCCATCTGCCTTGTTTAGATTTAACACTGGAAACAGAGCTTGTTTAAAGCAGTTCAAAAGAGCTAGAGATCTGAATTCAGTGCTTCTCAATGAGAAGGGTGGGTTTGGATTTTTTTTTTTTTTAAGATAATATGAGCAAAGGAACTGTGTTTCTTCCACATAATTCAAAGTAATGCTTCTGTTATCAGGTCTTGTCTTACGAGTTTCCAAATAACATGCAGCCCATATATACTCCATACTTGAGGTCTGGCTGGTAAAATACTTACTATAGCAGACACAATTTAAAGCTGTCTTTCAATACTTGTGAAAAAATAAAAGGCTGATGGAAGATTTCACATGCCACTTCAAACTAGTTTGTGTAATACCGATCTGACTTATGAAATAACTCAGGTAATGCCAGAATAATGGAATATCATTAATCTGTATTCACTGACCACTTCAGTTGTTAATTCCTGTGATGAAGTTCTAACATTTTCTGTTCTTGCTCATGGAAGCTAAAAATGGAAAGAAAACTAGTAATTTATTAAAGAACTGCCATAGCTTTCCTATTTGAAAAAAACTGAGTGCAGGTTGGCATTTGGGCAAACCAAAGATGAAAGGAGACACTAATGTGGAGTAGGCTGATTTGAAATGCAAGGAATAAAAAAATTATTCTAGGACACCTTAAGGTGAAGTTTGCTCTTGCCTTCCTTATCCAGAAAGGAGCATCACTGAATTCCCCAGGAGGCTGCATAACTCGTACTGGCACCCAGTGAGGTGAATTCCTGCACTAATGTGTGAGGCAGGAGATACAACAGCAGAACTCTGTAACACCGTTAGCACTGTGGCCACTTTGTGTTGTCACAAGGTCTCATCCAGGCAGACCAGACTAACCTTCCACCAAAGAAAACAGAACTCATGAACTGTACACCCACCTCAACAAAAGAGAGAGCTTTTAATAAAGCAAGAGGAAAGAGGAGCCTTTCTGCATGTAGGCATGTGTATATTTGGGCTACTGGAACTGAATTATAAATCAAAGATGCATCAGTAAAATGTCATAGCAAGAAAGTGTGCTGTAAGATTTTGTATTTTCAATAAATCAGGGAATAGAGACTTTTTACTACAGAGAAAGTGACTAAAATATCAGCTAGTGACAACTAGATCCCCACATATTAACTGACATTTTTTCAACACCCTGTCTGGTCTGGTATGATGAATAATCCAGGTTCCCTCTGAAGCTGGACTTTTACTCACAGAAGGATAATTCCACTCATTCTGTTTTCCCCTCCATTTTTAAATGAATATTCTAAAGAGCTTATTTTTAATGAAATGTCCCAGTATCTATTACTCTCTGTGTTATAACCTTACTGGTTTAGTGTGTTTCTTCCTACACAGCTGTTAAAGAGGAAAGAACTGATTTCTTCCTTGATGCTTTCCTTTTTTGCCTGTCTCATCACTTGCTTTTTTCCCCTTCACTAAATTCTTCACAAAGCAGAATTACAAAGACAAGTACACATGGCACAACTGACTAATTGTGCAGTAGAATCCCAGGCTAGCTCTATTAGTGAATACTGATATAAATGGGCACTAATACCAATGGGGTGCATATGAAACACTGAATTCACTGTTACAGTACAACAACAGTATCCATTAATGCCATATAAACAAACTCAAATCCACTATCAGATGTGTTCCCCAAAATGCCTACTGGCTGAAACCTTTCATCAGTCTGGCTGTAGCAACAGGAGTGGCAATGCCTGAGGATCACCCAGTTTCCAGAAGACTGAACTGTCACCTGACTGCAACTACTGTAGCTTGCCTGATTTACAGGGAGGTCTATTTTTTTCTTTACTCTTGTCTCTGTTAGGTTTGCCACACATTTCCATTATCTCTTGTAAGCATCTGCCTATAACACAAGTGCTCACATGGTCCTGGGCATTCCTGGCTCATACAGGTGAACAGAGCTGTCCCTGCATCTTCTCCAATGCACTTGTACACATAATTCAAATCCCAGTGGTCTGCATGTTTTCCTTTGTCTCTTTTTTGATGTGTGGTACTATCTCAGGCCCTTTACACAAGAGATTCTTCTGAAAATGTTGAACTTTCAAGTTACAGTGCATTTCCTCAAATGTTCTCCAATGTTTATGATCACTTCCTGCTTTAATGTCTGAATCTTATTGGTCAAATAAGTTTCAAAGTAAACAGCACTATGAGACATTTTTCTTTGTGTCCATCTCCTAGGGAAGAACAGTCTGGAGTATCCAAGAGCAATGGCAAAAGATAGAGCCTCTTGTCAATACTGTTAATTTCTGGGTTTACTCACTTGGACACAATATCCACAATATTCCAGGCAATGCAATTTTAGGCTGACCAGCTTTCTTTCAACTGCAATGACTTTTTTACACCAAGGACTTATCCACAACAATAGCCTGCAAGACTGGCCAGGTGTGGTTGAGTGACTGTACTAGAAAGTACTTTGCAACTGCTTATAAGACAGAGAACCTAACCAAGGCTATTTGATGTCAAAAGTAAGTTCTGGGGAACATCAGGGTATCTAGATTACTGCATGTCTGAGTGCATGTTCATTTCTGATGGTTACTAGAGAACCACAGTGAGTGTCACTTATACTGAAACTGATCTCAGGATGTCAAAGGGAAGGCAGTGATGAAAAATATTCCTTATGGCACGTACTGAATGTCTACATGCCATGGAAATATAACAGGAGCTGAGTTGGTAGGAAGACTCCCAGTTTAGTTAATAATTTAAAAAAAAACCCCAAACAGTAAATAAAGATGAATATTCACCCCTCTAGCCCAACATGATATTCTGGAAGCCAGCAGATCATCTTCAGAAATTACTTTGATAACCATTGCTTAGAGACAAAATGATGAAGCCACTGCATAGCACCATCACACACCTGTATGTAGCACTTTCAGTCAGGTATTTTGGAAATACATTCCTGTGTTTATGAGATGCAAAATGTCAGCATAGCACCATACAACATTACAGCACATGAATGTCTAAAAAGATCATGTATAATTTCCCTTGAAAGTGCTAATTTGCATGAATAGATACTTCAGTTGCGGTAGGAGGTCTAAATGCTCTTTTCTACCCAAGCAGAAATATAGTTCAACCTCAATGGTAAGGAATTCTTCAGTAAACTTGATAACCTCATTCCAAACTCCGGCTGTCAGTAAACAGCTTTTCAGAATGACAGTTTAAATCAAGAAAATGTCACATGTATAGTAACAGGTCCAATCTTGTCTGTAAATTGCTGCCTGTGGTTTTCAGAAACACAGTAAATTGCTGGTGATTTGCAATGAGTCTCACTGCAAGGATAACTTGACTTCTGCACATTTAACAAAACATTCTTAAATTATTCATGCGTATCATTCAATGTTTGGGCAATTTTGGGAGTCATTGATTTCAGGAACCTGTAGTGTGCCTTTTTATTAGATAAACGTAAATCTTATATTTGACTTTTGCTTCTCAAGTGTAAAACTGAAAGTCTATCCTGGGACCAAAGATCTATAATACATTTTAGGACTCACTCATCAAGGATAAGTGGACAGGTGGTTTTTTCCAAACACCCAACAAATACAATTATTTAGACTATCTTTGTATAATACATCAGGTACCTCAGAGTCACTGAGCAGAACACTACAGCACCCATGTTCCTTTTAAAAACACAGTGAAGCCAAGATTGTCTTCCATGTGTCAAATACCTACGCAATGTCTGTCTGGAAAGCAAGGACTAAAATACATAGAGGTAAAATACACAGTTTGGGGTGAAAAGCAATGGCAAGAGTTGGTGAACAGTGCTCTATGGAAAAAGAACATCAGAGCAAACTGTCTTCTATGCTGGTAGATGGATGAGGTGGGACCACGGATGGGAAGAGGTTTAGTCTGTTTATGGAAGGACATAAAGTAGGAGAAGTCCTGAATACATGGGATGCCATCTCCACTCTCTGGAGAGGCAGCAAGACTCATTGAGAGACAGTTTCCTTCCCAGCACTGCCACTGAGGCAGAGTCTCCAAAGGAGATGCTCCATCCTAGCCCATAGGAGGCCTGTGTGAAACCTCTGACAGCACCCCTAAGAACATACTGTGGATGTCAAGGTAGCTTTGCATCACTGCCCTCCAGGGGCTTCCTCCTCAGAACAGGTAACAAACCCTACTCTCTCCTTTGAGGTTACTTTGCACACAAGTATCTTTTCATTAAAGAAATGGCTGAGACAACAAGGTCACATTTTTGTCTAATCTGTATGATCAAGGTTTAATGCATTTTCCTTTAGTTATGTCAGTTTATACCATCTCGGCAGAAAGCCAAGAACTTTGAAATTTTAACATTTCACAAAATGAAAACCTGTTTTTTCCCTCCTAAAAATGATATTTAGCAATAGCCCATACACAAAAATGTGCAAGCATTGAAATACTATGTTTGGTTTTCAGTACTATGAATAGCTATCATGTCATATCTTTCATTTATCATCCTGCAACTTGTAATGCCCTGTGTTTCTTTTCATCTGCAGTGCAACCTGACTTAAACAGTCACTCAGTGGACTGACAAAGTAATCTATTAAGGCAAGTGGAATTACAAATAAAATGAAGAGAGAATTCTGCTAGAAAGAACACAATCCCGTGAAATACTAAATCATATTCAATGCACCAACTTATTTTACTGTTGGCAAAATATTAAAACACAGAAACACATTTATGTTTCCATGCTAATAAAGGGACTCAAAACACAAGTACTAAATTAAAAGACAATCTATGTCAGAAATATTATTTATTACCCTATTCACAACCTTGGTGATGTGATGTAGCAGGACAAACTAATGACTAAGCCGCAGAACATAACAAGCAACATATTGCACAGTCTTTTTCACACAAAACCTAACTAATACTAATAGAATACAAATTTCTTCACCTCTAAATCCTTTTTGGGTTCTAAGAGTGGCTTTAATACTTAGTGATTTTTTATTCACCTTTATAAGGATGGTTTTTTAGAATACCAAATGTTTCAGAGATGCACCGAAAGAGTAAACTAAGGCATATGTTTGCTTAAAAAAAAGAAACATATAACACAAAGTTCATGCATCTACATATCCTTCCCTGACTTCTTCTGACTCCAGTTCATTGAATTTCTCTCACCTCCTATTATCTATTGGGAGAAGTTAGAAAGTAAAAGCACAACAGAATCACAGAAGAGGTGCCACAATAATATCTACAAGATCAATACAAGCAAATGCAACCTAGATTACTTGAAAAGGCTTTTAAGAGATACTATTAGTCAATATTGTAATGCGCATAATATACAAACAGAATCATATAGATAGACCAATACATCAGCACTTAAATACATTGCATGTCAAACCTTTCAAGCATTTCAACTTCATTGTGTAAGACAAGATTTTGGTACCTGATGAATTCCTAGGGGGTTTTTTTCAGCTTTTATATTAAAGCCCCCTCTCCTCCTCAAATTTTATAAATGAGAAGTGGAGAGATCTATGGACTGCCTCTTAATTTAATGCTGATTCTGCAAACTACTTAAATGCATGGTAAGCATGTGAGTAATTTTATTGAGTTTAATGAGACCACTCATGCATTTTAAGTTAATCTTGTGTTTGAAGCAGCAGAAAAAGCCCCCATACAGAAATCTATGCAGTAGGAATACACAACGTTACAGGACAATAACCACTGTAATTTGCATGCACTACCCATGTGCTTTAGGCTATAGCAGCTCGTGGGAGGGGTGATGCTCTTGTTGCCTTTCTGAAGCAGAGTTTGTGCATATTAAGAACACAGGAAAGACTTCTCAATGAGGGATAGTACATTTGTTCAAAGAGAATTTGTTCAGGGACAATACAGGAAGAATGGCTGTGGAGACTTTAGGTGAGTGGCACATGGAGTTTCAGGAGTCAGTAAGTTAAGGACTGTTCCAGGTTCAGAACTAGGATGCTTTGGATGATGGACAGAAACTGGGAAGGAATACAAAAGGATGTCTTCTCTGTTTTCCTCCACTGTGAGCTTCCTTCTGATTTAAACTAAAGACAACAACCATAGAGCTTCTAATGAGAGATTGCAGCAATGTTTCTCTTGGCGGCATGAGACAGGTCCTTTTGTCCACCCTCCTCTGGATACCTTTTATCATTTCTAACAGCACATATATACAAAAATCTAATTCTGAAACTTTCATCCCTTGTGAATATTTCTGTCAATGGGTACAAAAGCTTTCAGTGCCAGACAAAACCCAAAAAAAATACATTGATTGTGCCATCCCGTTCCTCAAGAAACAAGAATAAAAATGGCAAAAATATTTCAGTCAATATAAATTAGAAGATACATAATAGAGAATATTTAATAATGAAGAAAATAAGTCAGGTAGAATCCATGCTAACAAGGTTAAAGGCAGTAAAAAGTTGTTTGTTAAGCTTATTAGGAACAAGAAAAAATGTAGACCTTCTAATAAATGTTTACTGTAATTTTTTTTAAAGAGGCATAAGAAGTAGACCTTTTAATACATTCTTCTGTTCTTTTTTTTCCATAAAGAATGACAAGAGGAGGAAAAAGCATTTTCTAAACCACTAGTAAGAGGTCTATGAATTTATAACTCACATGCAATCTTTAGGCCTGGACAGCTAGCAACCACACAAAAGCTCTGGATATTGAGGTCCATGAACACAAATAATTTAATTTTTAATAAATCTCTGGAACTGCATGAGACTGAAGAATTTTAAAGCCTATAAAAGATTCAGAAAATGCACATGCAATGGTTCAAGGATCATTAATCTAGCTTTAGTCCCAAAGCAAACAGAGGAAAGATGACATAAAAACAGATGCCTGAGATACAGCAAAAGCAGTATAACTGATGTCGGTCAATAAAATTTCTTAAGACATTAGGACCTGTTAAACAAACTCTATTTCATTGCTTCCAGAGGTTAAATGTTGAGTTGATAGGAGCTGCAAGAAGGTAATATACTTAGAGATCTATAGGGCATTCAGAAAACATTCTTATAAAATTGAATGGCAGTACATTTTAATGGACTGAAAATTAAATATATTGAAAATTAGCTAATGAACATAGTTTTCAATGGAAATAATAGCTGAATAAGAGTGTTTCTAGCAGTTCTCCCTTGGGATTGATGTATGTTCTGATGTTATTCCACATTTTCATCAGCGATCTAGAAGTACATATAAAATCCCTGCTTGCAGTGGATATATTTGCAGATGACACAAAAAGAGGGAAGAGGGTAAATAATGAAAAGGCAGGCAGCTGTACAGGGCCATCTGGACTGCTTGGTAAGCTGGGATCAGTGAAACAAAATCCATTAAACTATAGGCAGGCACAAGCGAAATTATAGAGCCTGGAAACAGGAAATACAAGTCATGACACAGATCTGTAAACTGCATTCTAGAAAACAAAATGTTTAGACAAAAGTTAATACAATCCTGGGATGTTTAAGCAAGCTGCCTAGCTACAGATGTAAAAAGTGATCTTACTTAGACATTCAGAAATTCACATCCAAGGATACCAATGGTATTACTAAAATCTAGGAACATTTTTAAACTCTCTATCTTTTAAAACCATTTGGTTATTTAATGTATTATAACAAGGTAAATTTGTGTCCCAAGCATATTTTAAGATGTAGACATTTGCACAAATATTAGCATATTGTATCAGAGTAAAGTACGAAGTTTTCAAAGAAAAAGAGGCCATAAAATTATTTGAATTTTCACAGCGAATCACAACTTTAAAACCATTATATAAAGTATACTTTTAACTAATCAGGTAGTCAATTGATTCATAAGAATAAAATATATGCAAACTAAACCTAAAATAAATAAAAATATCAAGTAGTACCAATTAAAAATCAATTATTAAGAAATTTTAGCTTTTCCAAAATAATTATTTACACTGATTGAGCTGATATTTTCAGGGTACACAATATCCACACGCCTGGAACATTTAAGAATAAAAATAGCTACCTCATGTGAAAAACAAGATTTAAGGATGGAAGATACCCTGAAGCAAACACAAGTTGCAGCTCAGGGTAGATGTGAAGCATATGAAAATGGTCCCAACACAGCATGAACTACTCTGAAGTTAAACAATGTACAAGTGTATTTGAGATGAAGAGTTAGTGAAAATCAGTTTTTTCACAGCTGGACATGTATGTAGCTTTTTCCTCACTGACTGTAGTCTTTTATCCAACAGCCCACCTTTGAAGTGGAAAAAATAAGAGCACTTTTGAATGCCCTGGTAACAGATAAAGAGAAAGAAATATCAGTTTAGTCAAGATGACATGGATCAAAAGGAAAATAATCTGTCCTGGCAAGTTGTCCAGTACTTTGCTCATATCTGAACAAACTGAAGAAAATTATTAAACTGAATAAAAAGAAAGCTGGAAGAAATCAAAATATCATTGATAATTCACAGAAAGTCAAAGTAAAATGAATCAATTGTGTTATATCTGCAAATAAGTAATCTGGGGATTAGGAATAACACCTATGCCCCTTGCAGCAAAACAAGACAGAGACTTCAGTAGGCAGTTCAGAGAGTTTGAACTGTCTCAGCATAAAACATATCCAAGCCTTCAAACATTTTTGAGATAAAAAAGGAAAATCTTCAGCCAAAATTTCCAAATCAGACAGGAGCTCTTGATCTACCAAGGAAGACAAAAAAAAAAAAAAAGAAAGAAACTGCTTCCAAGCATGCAGAACAGTAACACAATGACACAGAGCAGCAATTCTTAGCAGACAGGTATAACATATCCTCCCCCTGGAATAGAATAGCTCTCTCAAAACAACATTTTAAAGAACTTCTACATGCTCTCTAAAGATAGAAGCAGAGAGGGAATCTAAGTGTACAGAATGCAATGCCACTATAACATAGAGACAATCAAATTACTCACAAGCAGCATTTGCCCTTGGAACACAGTGTTAGTCAGGCACTGTTGCCATCACTGTGACTTCTCCTGCAACATTTCTGCCTTCCCCATTTGACTGAATAGGTCAAGAATACCCAGCATTATTGCTGCTATAGTAAAGCCATTCAGACAATAAACCTAGTAAAGCAAAGGGCAGGAGGGCAGCTAAATCCCCAACAAGATTCTCTCACCCTTTCCCCATTAATCCAAACTGAAGAAGTCTGCTCAAAGGAATGCTGATACTCATAAATAATAAATTCAGTCACATCATCAACATGAGCAAGGCATTCCCTGAAGGACAGCTCAAAAAGAAAGAGAGTATAATGATCTAGACAAGGAACAATCCCTCCAATTCCCTTGTGTAGTTGGAAAGGAGTTCTCAAAGGCCATTCACCTTATAGAGGTTAAATAAATTATTAGATGATAACCAGATTTCGGAAGCAAATTTGCTCCAAGATTCAAACCATAAAGATTAAGAGAATACTTCCTGTAGCCTTACAGAATCAAAAGCCTTCTTCTAATTAAGACAATTTAACACAAAGCAAACATTAAGCATTCTACAAAAGAAGAAAAATTTGCCAAAAGAGACATGTTGGAAATACATTTAAGGCTTACCCAAGGTTATGCTATTGAACTAGTGGTTTTTGTTTGCTGAAGCCTTCAAAAGAAATTAATACCAGGAGTAAAGGCAGGGACACTGCCATCATTGTCCACCAAGAAAGAACCACTTAATAGGAGCTGAAAGGCAAAATTTTTTTCTTCCAGATGCTCTTTTGAAATATCTAGTGCAAGTCAGGTTCAGGTAAGAACGCCACACTTACAAGGTTTGTAAAAATCAAAGGCAAAATTACAACACCAGACTCCTGGACCGAAGTAATTTAAGGAGGATGTTAACAAAGAAAGCTCAGGATTATGTACATCTAATGACAAGTGTAGTGGTTTGGTCCAAGACACTAGAAAAGAGTAAAGAATAAGGAAAACTCTGAGTAGATATAGAGGATCTATGTAGTTAGGAAAAATCTCGTTGGTTGTCAAATGTAGATCAATGAAAAGTAAACCAAGCTTTCTCCCTTGCTTTTCCTCTAAAATAGAGTTTATATATCTCAAAGGATGTAAGTACAGTCACCTGGATTGACATCTAGAGATTATAAACAATAACCTGATTTTTACATATCTTTTCGAGTTCAAAAATGAGACCATGTTCACACACCTATCTAAGTAATATCTACAGAGGGGTCTGAACAAGCTGGATTGATGAGCCTAGGACAATCTTATGAGGTTTGATAAGGCCAAATACGGGGTCCTGCCCTTGGGTCACAACAACTCCAGGCAGCTCTACAGGCTGGGGCAGAGTGGCTGGAAAGCTGACCAGTGGAAAAGGACCTGGGGTAATTGGTCAACAGCCGGTTGAACATGAGCCAGTGTGTGCCCAGGTAGCCAAGAAGGCCAATGGCATCCTGGCATGGATCAGAAACAGTGTGGTGAGCAGGACCAGTGCAGTGATTGCCCCCCTGTGCTCAGCAGTGGTGAGGCCAAACCTTGAGTGCTGTGTTAAATTCTACACTGTTCGATTCAAGAAGGTGCCGGAGTGACTCCAGAGAAGGGCAACAAAGCCAATGAAGGATCTGGTGCATAAGTTTAAAGAGGAACTGGAGAAAAGGAGGCTCAGGGGGGACCTTATCACACTCTACAACTACTGGAAAGCAGACTGTAGTCAAGTGGGGGTCTGTCTCTTCTCCCTGGTAACAAGTGACAAGAGGAAATGGCCTCAAGTTATGCCAGGTGAGATTTAGATTGGATGTTAGGAAAAATTGCTTCACTTATAGGGTTGTCAAGGAACAGGGTGCCCAGGGAAGTGGTGGAATCACCATCCTTGGAAGTGTTCAAGAAATGCGTCAGTGTGGTCCCTCGGGACATGGTTTAGTGGTGGACGTGGTAGTGTTAGGTTAATGATTGAACTTGATGACCTTGGAAGTATTTTCCAACTTTCATGATTCCAGGATTTATGATTATGAAGTCCCATAAGAAGCATGTAGCATGCTTAAAAATCCCATGAGATTCAGCATCATCATTTCTGAGAAGAACTCAGATTCTACTGTCATCAACATTAAATGCCTTTTACTTTCATCAAGATCTAGGACTGTCTCATGTGCAAATTTTTACAAAAATCTTACTTAAAATTACATTTTCTTCTTAACAAGCATTGTCTCCTAATCGAAGAAAAAACCCAAAGCAAACAACCTATGAATCAGTGCAAAAACTCCCTTCAAAACAGTTAAACTGTTTTCAAACTAGACATCAATAAATAATTAAATGCAATTGTTTATTAGAAGACATGAAATGACAGATTTCCCCATAATTAGGAAGAAGTCCTTACTTGGCCAGTGTCAGAACTAAAATTCCAAAGGATACACTACAGCAGAAGGAACAGTGTACAGAAATTTTTGGCATAAAACATAAATTTGACCTTAGTAGGCAACAAATAGATCCCCAGCAGTCACTCATCTCAGTAGTTAGAAGTTGCTGGACAGACAGCAGATGTGGTTGATCTAATGTCTAAACAAGACTGTGATTAAATAATCAAAATACCTTTCACTGCAGTTTTGTCAGAAGCACATCACATTTGCAAAGAAGAAAATCAAATACCAGCAACAGTCTTCCCATTTCTACAAAAAGAGCATAATAATCACTACAAAACATATCCAAATGTCAACAAGTAGATAAAATAATTCCCTGAGTAATGGAATCTAGTTTCACCCTTACCTGCAGATGAGTGTGTCATACTTGCTTACAACCAAACCACAACTCAGGGAAATTTCCTTTCCTCACTCCATGAACAATTCAACTTATTTCAGAAACACAAAGTTAGAATAGATGACTAGATGGTCCTTCCTGCTCTTGTATTCTCTTATTCCTTATTCTGTATGTTTTTGGTTCTACATGTAAATACCCAGGACTTTTTCAAGCCCTTTGCTATGGGCTTCAGACACAAACCCTAGGTAGGCAGGATTTACGCTCTCTGCATCTCTAGCCATTGCAGCATGGATTCCTGGATCACAAGAATTCTTCTTCATATCCAAAGGTGTCTTTGGAGAAATATTGCAAGCTACTTGAGTTACTTACTTCCTTGATGTCAGCCGATATTTTAGGGGTTTTTTTATTCCTTTTAAAAATCTTCAAGATCCTAGAAATTAAGCCAATGAACTCAAACAAATATGACTGTGATGTTTGTATTAATAAATTTATCTGTGCAGCTCTCAGCCCAGAGCCATTTAATATTAATGGTATTAAATGGATTATTTTAAAAAACCCACAGAGATAATACCTCAGCTATTTAAACCAATGAAGAAGATGGTGGCCTCCACTCCGGGTATCAACATTAGAATTTTGCATCATTAGGGGTTATAAAAGAAAAGCAATTCTGACTGAAACACCTATTTTAATGATGCTCATCATATATATAAATCAAACCACTGTAAATGTCACCTGAAAGGATATAAAATTCAATTTTTGCACCATCTGGAATGTACTCCTGATTAAGTTGTTCAGCAATGTGATTGTATCACCTAAACAAACTAATTATCATCAGAATGACCATTTTGAAGTTTCAGTGGCATTTATCTATGTCTCATTTATTCCACCCTTTTTATTTCCAGGATGACCTTATGCTCAAATAGTGCCACGAAGCTATTGCATGTTAATTTTCCTTTCAAGGGCAAGCATATTTTTCATTAGACTTTACACAATGAGACACCTTTACACAGTAGAGTAAAACAGACTGAACAACAAATTAGTTTTGGAACATGAAATCTGGAACATCAAAGTCTCTTCTGCTAAACAACCAAAAAGTCTCCTTAGCTACAATAGGTTCACATATTTCTGCTCTTCAATTTCCTTCTTTCCCTTTTTTTTTTAAGAGAGCACATAGTAAGTCATCTTTTGTAAGTCACCTTTTTTGTCTGAGATATTTAAATTGCAAATAAAAAGAAAATGCTATTTTCCATCGCTTCATCATTATGAATTCACAGTTCGTAGCTAATTCTTCTCTATCTTTTCATGGAAACAGTCATTGTATTCTATACAGAAACTACCACACGCAGTTTCTGCTCCTGCACATACTGGTGTCAGCCTAACACAACATCAAAAAATACTGTTTGCAAATACCATTGAAAGGCACCCCAACAACATGTTAATCTACAATTAACAGTACCTAACACCAGCCAAGGCCAGAGCAATTATTTTGAAGTGCTGAAATGTTGTTTCTGTACAATATTACACTGCATAACTTCGTGGTAAATTGGTTTCCAGGTTTATTGCCAAAGTAATTAAAAATTCAAAAGGTTGCTGTTTGTGCAGAACATTATGGAAAAGTATTAAATACAATTGAACCTGGAGATTATTTCTTTTTATAGTGAGAGAGCAGCAGGATGGGAGGAGCAACTTGAATAAGGAAGGTCGTATCAGAAGTTCATGTTCTAGCAAACATATTTCAGTGGAACATGTACTGTAGGAAAGGGCACAAGAAAAACTAAAAGGAGGCAACTTGTTCTAAAAACATTTTTTAAAACCAAAAACTCTTACTTCTGAGAGCTGGTTCAAAGAAAGAGTGAACACCAAAGGAGTTAAATGGATTATATAATGCAAGCATTAAAACTTACATTTGGTCTGTTTTTTCTTTGCTTTTATATTAGCTTAACTCTAGTTACTGAATTACTATTTAATTAGCATTCCTCCTTTTCTCCTGTCAGAAAAGATTTTGAAACATTACTTAAAAAACAACAATTTTTTTAACCCTTTGGGAGTAATAAGGTAGAGGAAGGAGGAGAAGGTGAGAGGGTTCAAACCTCAAAGAAACAAACCCAACCTTTTAATCAGATTTCATTTCTGCAAGTTGAATTTTACTAGTGCATAAGCTTGGAAGAGATTATATTTAACTACTGCTATAAAATTAGTAATTTGTAATGTCCAGAAATTGCAGAATGCCTACAGCTACATCCAGTGCTTCAGCAGGATCCGTCATTGTGCACATCTCAGCTGGTAGCAGCTGATGGCATCAGCTGGAGCAAATGAACATCCAGTCATGAGGAGAATTAGAAGTTAAGGGGTGTGTAGTCTCCCAAGAGAGATGGTGATCAAAAGGAAGTGATGATGAATAAGAGGTGTGTGGGAAGAAATTCTCAGCTGAGCTGTACATGAATGTATACACCATGTACAGCAGCGAAGAAATACACTATTATCACTCCTGCTTTGCTCTCAGTGAAGGCAATGATTTGTGTTCAGCTGAAAAGCCATCAGTAGAACAGACAGCACACGAGTTTTGCCTGTAACAGAAATCTAATCTCCACCAAGAGTGAGCAGCAATGACAGCGTTGCCTCCCTCTCGTCACACAGCTGAACACTAAAACCCCACCTGTGCACACCCAAAACCTGCTGTTGGCCTCCCGGGAGACTTCAGTAGAGTCCCCTGTTTTCTGTGTCCCTACACACCTTCTGGGGAGAAAAGCCAGAGACACCTCAAGCTCCCCAGCTGGAATGACAGTCATGATGAAATGTTTAAGACTCTTAATTAAGATGAGGTTTTGAGTCTTCAGCTTGTATTCATTTTTTAAATTTAAACATTCTTACCCCAAACCATCCATGGCACTCGCTTGGGTTTTTATCTTGACAGTGGCTTATTTCTGTAGATCCAAAATAGTGGAGTAGAAGAGTTGCCCATTAGTAAGGCTTCATAACAGCTTTAGATCCTCTTCAGTGTCCTTATTATTAAAAAGCTTCTCCTGACCGCCAACCAAATCTTCTTTGCCACATGCTGAGCAAATTATTTGTTGCTTTTCTTCCCAGTGGATATGAAAAAAATCCTTCTCCACATAGAAGTCACTTACATGTGAGTAGACGTACAATGACCTATCCTCTGCTCTTAGACTAAGGAAATCCTTAATCCTCCATCTATTGATTTTCCATATAAGTTTTATTGATGCTACCAACTTTGTCCCTGAGCTTTTTGGAGTGGGCAATTCTACAGAGCTAATTATGATGCTAATTAAATCAAAACAATGGTCTCTGTTTTCTCACTTGCATCAGCACAAGTTAGAATGAGAATCACTTTTTCTTTCATATTGTTAATCTAAATTCATCCAATGCTCTCATTTCGCATTAAAAAAAAAGACACAAGCTCGAGCATACACCATAACATCTCTATTAATAAAAATTAGCATTGGTTCTGAGCTTAACTTACTCCATTTGAGATGATTAGCTATAATTGCACAACAATTAAGGATTGACTGACACGCACCAGATGGAATAAATTGGATTTCACAAGTAGCCAGTATAAAGTCCACATAATTAACCCTCATTCTGATATGCAACATTTTGTTTGGAAAAGAGTCCTAGGTTTCCAGTCTCTCAGCATTTTAATAAGTAAATTATTACTCCATTTTGTCCTCAGATGGAAGAAATAATTAATTTTATCAGACAATTCTATCCTCCAACTACAGATCCATATAATAATTTAACCTATAGCTCTGTCTCCAGCTTAATAAAGTTGGATGGGAGCCCTACAAACTTTGAACATCCATCGACCAAAGTAAATATTACCAGGGAAAAAAATACATGAAAATATATTGTTTCATTAAATGACATAAGCAAGATTTCCTTCAGCTTCAGGGGCAAGGCTAATGAAGTTGGTGTCACAGGCACATTAGAGAGATCACATTCACTCAATATGCAAAACTAAGGACCAGATAATAAACATAAGCTGCTATAGAAATAGTTTCCTATTGAATATATAAGCGTGTGTCAGGCAAATCCTTGGCCAAAAAAGTTAGAAGAGTCAATTGACACAGAGGTCAATTTTGAGAGCAAAACTTAAATCCAGAATGAGGCACAGTTCAGGCCAAAGAAGCATGCCATGGAAAAGCAATATAGAACAAGCAGAAATATCCTAGAAAAAGAGAATAGCTCATCACTGATGGCCAGTTGCTTAGGTAAGGTATAGGAAACAACAGGAAAGGTGTACACAGTACCACAATGCTGCCATACATTTACTGAATAAAAGCTTTAACACAGGAGGTTTTAACAAAATGCCAGTAAATCACAATTAAACACAACCAGTAGAAAAATGGTCTATCAAAAAAAAAAAAGTTGGAATAGCAAATGATAAATACAAGTGGACACAGCTATTTTCATACTGGATCTGAAATACTGGAGGGATGTAAACAACAGAATTATTAACTGTGCACTCTAAACAGATGAAGTCTCCTTTGTACAGGAATACATAACACCATGCATTGCTGCAGACGGAGGGCTGGCTTATGCACATTAGAAATTATGTGGTCCATATTTAAGCACATACAAAACTTAAAAAACCAGTTTGTGTTTATGTCTAGATGCTTTAAATTGCATGTACTCTGGAATATGATAATTAGAACCTATTTTCATTTCAAGACACAGAATGAGTTCAAAACAACTAATGAGCTCATGTATGGATGTAGCAATCGGGGATCCTGCAGTGGAGAATTAAAAGGTCATGTTATAATAGCAGCTTTGTTTCTCTCATATGGAATGGTTAACACTAAAAATTATGTTTTCAATATCAGAAAAGTAGTAAATTTAAAAAGACAGGCAAATTTCATTCATTTCATATGGGCAGTTTCACCGCTGCTAAAATTAGAAAAAAAAAAGTTAATGCAAATAAAAAAGGTGTATATAGACATATTTCTTTTATTTCTGATCAAGTTCAATTTCTTTAGCCCGCCAAAAACCATTAAATTTTTATTTGCACATCTGCAACGTAAGTGAAAAAGGATCTTGACCTATATGTTTTTTATAAGGCAGTTGAAGAGGAAACAGTTGCTCATTAGACTTCCACTGACAACAGCCAGCTGTGGGAGAGCTGTATTTATTTCCCTTTCGCACCCGAGATGACTTGAACCCGTATCATCCTTTTCTCAGGAGATTGCCTTAATCTCCATAGTGTAGCTACTGGAGGGTGCTTCCACAGATAGCTCTTCCGTGAAGCCTTTTCTCTCGTTATGTAACAAAACAACATGATATTAATTGCAGCCAGGACTGAGACCCAAATGAAATCCTTCATGTCATACATTCCTACAGTCATATATGTAGTATTTCAGTTCCCAGCTTACCCCTCTCCACCAGCTTCCTCCTCTCAGATTGACCAGTTTGGCCCTCCAGATTATTAAAATCAAACTTTGGTGGGAATTCAGGTACGTAGATGTGCATAAAATAGCCTTTTTTTTTTTTAATTGCTTGAAAACAAGAAATGTGTTTTCAACTAAAGCCACAATTTTCAAGTCACTCTGATGAAGATTCTTTTCTGAAAGAATGGAAAGGATCAAGTCACATACATCATATTTGACACTGGGAGTGTTGGTTTCATCATTCCTTATCAAGAAAAGTTTAAAGTTCTCGGCGTACTAAATCCGTAAACTTTAAACTAAATATCAAATCATTCCTTAAAAAGAAAAAAATTAGTTTACCAAGAAAATTATAACTGAAAGTAATTGAAGGAAAAATGTTTCACACTTTCACAGTAAACAGGCCTAAATTACCTATATCCTTCTTATTCTCATTCAAATTTTTCATTAACTGCAGTGGAACTTCATGGCAGATTTCAAACAGCAGATATTCAAGGGAGATCTTCCTCCCCACTTCAGGAATAAGACTGAAGCAAAATTTCAGCAATGGTGGGTTTCTATTATGACATTTGAAAAGTCTGTCTGTATTGTACGCATACTCCATGCACAGATATTGAATTAAAATTACCATTTATTATTGTACCAAGTTATATTTTCTGAAGCATTCATGATTGAAGACCTAATAAACTCACAGGACTTTAACCAAGAGCTAACTCATTCTGGTCAGAGCGAATGCAAACATGATAGTGCTTAAAAACAAACAAACCAGCAGAAATCAGTCACTTGCTAGACAGCATTACAATTTTCCCTGATAGTATGTCAAAAGTTTAAAACTGTAATCAATCTGTATTCATTCAGAAACACAGCTTCTTTTTCTTTTTTAACAGAAAACAGAACAATAGGAAGAAAAAAAAGCAAATATTGCCTGCCAAGTTTTGAATGCTGAATAAACGGCCACACTTGGAAAGCTTATCATGGTGTTTGATTTCCCAACCACAACCATGTACTCTGAGAACAGCACTTTTCTATCATGCCTGACAACACAGGAACATATTAATGGAAGAAATGATGACTTTTTATAACTAGCAGCTTGGTTAAAATGTGGGTCCCAATTAAAGTTGGTGTGACATACTAATCAAACTGTAAACACCCAGGATTTTATGCATATGGGGCAAAAAGACCTTAGTCTCTTGAAGGCCTCATCATATCTAGCACAATTTTCAGAAAGACCAACAAATGGACCCAAAATACCATGATGTACTGAAAAAGTTTCTTAATTCTATCATTGCTAAGTTGGCCTCGATACTCATCCCTTTGGCATAATTTTTACAAGAGCAGTTAACTTCCATGGAAATAATGTGCCTATCACCTTGTTGAGAAACTACTTTTCAAATGTAATTATAAAGCACAAGATAAAAATTCCACAAAAATGCTGAGATTAGCTGAAGTATGCACTAATAAAAGGGAGTTTTGTCAATTGTCAAGTAGTATATTTGCTACTATTTCTCTGCATTGTGATTTGTCATATATGGTAAGTAAGAGCAAAAAGTGAAACACAGAAGTGAAACTGAAAGATTAAGGACTTCATAACTGCTGATTTATAAACCTCTTAGCTGAGGATATGATCAGAATCCCTTGCAAACAAATTCAAGGGTCAGACTAAAAGCTTTTCTTCACTTACTAGGCCCTTAGATAAATATATTAGTTATACATAAAATATAATAGTCACTACAAAAATAGACATAACCCAACTAAATGAAAGAATACAACCTCTTTGTATCATGAGAATGAATAACTATTTGGCTATTCATCATTTCTATGTGTTGCTCTTCTGTTCATTTAATAGATTTTTAAGTCAGAACATACCATTAGGATCATTTATTTTTGATCCTCTATGAAGTGCACTAATTTCCTCAGCAACCCTGTGACTTCTCATGAGGTACATGATATTGAAGGAAAAATAAACTGTTGCAGCTTTTCATTATGAAATTTTATCACCAAAGGAACCTACCACTGAAAGCTTTAATTTTAATGGAATTTCCACCAAGTAAATTAGATTTTATTTCTTATTAAATTGGTTTCACCAGTTTTCTGTTTGTTGTCAGCCAAAAGCTAGGACCTTTAATGCTAGCAAGTACATAGCTCATAAATGTTCCACTCTGAATTGAGGGGAGTACACAATGCACAGAATCACAGAATGGGTCAGGTTGGGAGGGTTCACAGTAGGTCATCTGGTCCAACCTCCCTGCTCAAGCAGGGTCTTCCCAGAGCACATTGCAAAGGACTGCATTCTCCAAAAGCATTGCATGAATTAACAGTGATGCAGTTCATATCACTAGATCTACAACCAGAAACAGTGACATTTATTCTATTAATAATGCTGGGATCAGCATGTGCCATGGGCATACTGTGCCTGATTTAAGTATGATTGTGGTAAACAAAGATCTGTATTATCTATGTCCAACTGGAGAGATAAAAACGAGCAGGTGGTGTATGAAACTCCCAGCAGATACAATGTTAAACATAACCTACGCTAACAAAAGTGCTACCCTGAACGAGCACACGTCTCTCGATAATTCCAGCAAACATTTCTGCTCTAATCAGGGGATTGAATACAGAATTAGTGACCTAGAGCACTGAGTGTCATGTAAAGGAAAGTTTTATTCTGATGTGACAAAAGTCATCCTTTGCCATTTGTTCTTTTTTATAAAGAATTAACATTCTCACTGTGAGACCAATTTGCTCAACAAGTTATTACATTCACCTTCTTGGTAATTTTCTTTATCTGCTTTCAAAGCACTCTTGGAAATTCACACTTTTTATACACACTTGAAAATTCAACCAAAATGACATTGTCTGCTTTTCAACAATCAAAAAGGACCTCAAATTTACAACAGAAAACCTTCCCACCTCTCACCTGGAGATGGTACTTCAGAAGGCAACTGTAATTCAGATTCACTGCGTTTATGTACTTCAAACCCGTGGCTATTTACTAGCAGGGAGAAGTTCAAACATTACAGTTCTTGTTGGAGGGAAACTCCGAAGATCAAATTGTATGTTCAAACAACCACATTTTCCCTCTGTGGTTCCAGTCTTCTAACATCTGAGAGTCCTGCTGTCAAAACACCCTCCCATAAACCTGAAGAAGGATAAGTGACCTACCTTAGAAAGCCCGCCTACTTCCAAATAGAAGCAGATAATGAAAACATTCCAGGTGACCCACAGGGCAGTCCACACTGTGTACTAAACACAAAGCCGGATGAGAGCAAAAAAGAGAGAAAAATAAAATGTGAAGATGAAATAGCTTCATACTGAGCAGATCAATAATAAAAAACTGATATCAATAAACATTGTTCTTCTGGGAACAGCCAAGCACAGAGAGTTCAGAAAAGGAGCTCCCCCTGCAGAAGTCCCCTAAGAACCACTGGAAATTACAAATCCAATATTCATTGCTGTACTAAATAAATACCAATAAAAAAGATTTATTCTTTACAGTTTTACACTATCCTACTGATATCAATTAAGCCCAAAATGCTGACTTAAACACTGGCTTTGGGACAACTCTGAGTCATTTTAAAATCATAATTTAGCTCTGTTAAAGGAAATATCAGATAAGCACAATACCTTAAATAAGTAAATATTATTGAAATAACATTTAAATACTATGAAGAAAGGTGCAAGAAAAAAACCCCACAACCAAACAAAACAGAAGATCTATTGGTCTGGTAATCCAGATTTTTCTCTTTTTAAACCAAAAAGTAACATGTAAATCTGATCTCTTGAGAGTCTTCCACAGTAAAACGTAGTTTAATTACATTAAAATTAGCTCACTACTTCTCCAAGCCTTTTGCCATGAACCTGATCCTACAAAGCTTGCTTAACTGTTGAATGTATCCATACCTGTTCTGGGTTCTCCAGCATTGTACTGAACTCATACACCACCCACAGCATGAACGTGACATTAATTCGTCTACTTTAAATCATCTTTTGCATTTTAACTGTCAGCACAACAGACTGGCACCATTTCTTTACAGATGCACTGTTTACTGACATAGAGCTGTACTCTATTCCCAGTGTACTCTCCAGGCACTCCACCTCAGGAGCATTTCATCCTGATGGGCCAAGTGTCCATGCAGCCAGACAGGAGCTACATCCACCACAACAATGCAATGAGCAGCAGCACTGCCACTTTACCTTCACCGTGGAGAACTGCTGCTAAGAGCTTTTGCAACTCTAGTTAGCTGTGGTCAGATGAGGGTTAGTATCTATTGTTTTGCTTCAATATAATCATTAAAGCTCCACATACTAATCTACAATGCATTTCACAGGTGCCATCAGTTTGCCATTCTTGGGCAGTTTTAGGTTATGTTCCCCTCTTTGTTCCACTCCCTGTCATGCATAATGAAAGGCTCAGGTGAAGAGGGTTGAATTTTTCCCCTCCTTGATTACTCCCCCCCTGCACAGGGCCATTTCTGTTCACCACAATGTCAACTGCTTTAATATAATTTCTTCTGAGGTATGTAGGCAGTTAGGCAATTGGTATGGCCCAAGAAGTAGGTCATTAATAAACAAAACAAGAGTAACATTCCTAGGTCATTTCCTCCATCTTACAGAGAAGGGCAGTGTGGCAACTGAAGGCTGAGTTATTATAAAATAGACAAAATTGTTGTGGCCTGTGAGCAATATGAGGTCTGTACTACTCATATGACTAACTTAGAGTATATCACATTTTACTACATTTGTTGACTTTGTAGTAGCTCATCATCAACTACTGATTTTCTAATATTTATATTCAGAACATTACGTGCAGAGCGTTCAAAATTAATGAACAACTCATATAATCCTAGTTTCATGCAAAAAGCAAAATTGAGCCTATTTGGGAGAATTCTCCTTTTTAAGAAAGAATTTTTTTGTCTCTCCATGAACTAAATCTGTCATTACAACAAAAGGAATTCTATTTGATCTGCCAGGCCAAGCCAAATCTCTTAATGGCCTCATTCTGACCCATGGGCACCAATGACAACTCTGTACTGTGCAGGCAAAAACTGTCTGAATCTGCTTTCCCAGGCCAGGCTTTGCTGTTTTACACAGTTAGGACTGGTTTGGTTCCTGATCCACCATGAGGATTACTGGAAGAGGAGTGCATGTGCAGAGCAGGTGTGCCCCTTGAAACCCAGCTGTTGTGTATGGAGAGGCTCTTCCTACACTCGCACTAGTTGCAGAAATTTAAATTTGAGATCCATTTGCTTTGTAAACATAATAAGTACATTATATTCAGTAATTAGTACTATATATTTTTTTAAAGTAGGGAAGTTATTGTCTTCTTGGATATGCAAGGAGAAAATTTTTTCTTCCATAGTTTCAAAGGTACTTAAGGAAAGATTATAAGATAGCAAAGGCAAGAAAGCAAAATTAGGAAATGTCAGAATTTGGGCTGTGTATGCCAACTAACTCTTTTATTTTGTGGTTGTGCAATATAATGCAAACATTAATTAAATCATCACAGATATATTTTCATTTTAAAAGATCTTACCTCCCCTAACACATTTCATGAACAGCTAGCACAATACTTCTTTCCTGCTTGTTGTTCAGACCCTGCTCTGAGGAAAGAATATTAATTTCCTCATGAGGTTTACTAAGATGCTCATCGCTGTAATGTGTGAGAGCTGCACAAACATTAACTAATTTATTTTATGTTATAAGGGAATGACACAGCTCTCAGAATGTAAATGATGTTCTGATACATGCAGAGATTACATTCAGAAGTATTCATACATTATAAGCATCCAACTTGACGTCCTTAAGAGTTCATTTTTCAGAATGCTTGAGGTTATACACTCAGTTTATAAACTCAGTGTTCAGCTCCCTGTGGCTGAGCATGCAGCACTTGTACAAATCAGACCACGAGGTCTCAAGACAACAACCCAGAACACAGGGGGAAAACAAAGCATGTGACAAGTTTGGTTAAAGTGACTCGCTTTGTGTCAAAAGAGGTTTCAGTGGTTGAGAGCAGAGATAAAACTCAGCTACTCAGCACAGGCTTCACAGCAAAAGCAATCCTTTTTTTCTTGAGAGCATATGCCTCATTCGACCCAGTGTCTTCTGTTTTCTGAAAGTCAAGTTTCTATTCTACATCTGTGATCACCAGAAAACCCCCAAATGTTTGTCCTTTCTACTGAAACTGAGGCAACAATATAAGAATTAGTAGGTGTCTGTCTAGTTTGAATCTGCAAATATATAAAAGGATCATAGTAAGACTGCACAGAAAGGCTTTAATAGCAACTTTTCTAAATTTTTGAGTGGTTCTTTCTGAAAAATTTGTAACACATTCTGACATTATATGCATTGCGTAAATGTATAGGTAAATACCTTCTAGGTTAAAAAAACCCCACCAAGCAATCTTCCATTATGTGGCATCACATTAGCACCTGCTTGAGTCACTAAGAAAGGTGTAACTTTTAGATCCATGATGCAGACTTCTTCTTTTTGCTAGCAGAGCAACAGCCCAAATTGCCATCCTCTGTGTGAAGGGACACATCAGGTATGCTGGCAATTTTCTCTCAGTGCAGGAATGGTTAAGGTCTGAGACATCAGGTCCACACGGACCCTCATGTTTCATTTCCCTAAGGTATCTGAACTGTTTCATGATCTGACCTGCCACTCAACTTCGCCCACTCTGTGTCCTGAACATTATCGTGTCCATGCTGCCGTTCTGCTTACTCTTACTTCCCCACACCCAGTGATTCCTGCCTAGTTCTTTGGCCAGCCTCATTCTGTCCACCCCAGATCAGCTGGCCTCATACTCAGTGTCAAAACCCTCACCATATCTGGCATGAAGAAGAAATTTTCCACGTAGGTTGAATCAGTAAGAAGAGCTGGTATTTTTTATTTTATACCCCATAAGATGCACCACTTAAAATCACCTGGATGTTTTTGTAAGAGATCCCTTCCAGTAGAAGGACCTAGGACTAGGTCATATCTTCACTTATTTCTCCCCATGGTGTACGAAATCTTTGCTTGCTTTTGGTCTTTTGCACTAAAGATTGAATACTATGTGGTGTGAGGAAGTATTTGAAGTCTTATAAATAATGTGGAGGGAGTACTCACTGAACCTTACAGGTTAAATGTCTAATAAGTTACTGTCTAGCCTAGTAGGTTCCTTTCAGGTCCCCTTTCATAATGCCAGCCTCTCTACAACAGTGAGATTTCTATACCTCTTTCGACTCTACAGTCATATTGAAACCAATGCAGAGATACATTTCATGTATCAGTGAAATATAAACATTTCTAGAGTTAAAACATTTGCATTGGATGGACACAATGTCACAAAAACAACCGGTAAAAAAAAAAAGGGAAAATTTCTAAGTTTGAATAATACTAGGATTGTGGGATAAGTTTAGCTTTAATGAATAAACTATCTCAAGAGTATATTTAAAGAGGGAATGAATGTTGGCTCGGGGACACTTCAAGGGAAAGAAGCAACTACTGAGTCATCAAATCATCCCCCTGTAACACCTGGCATCAGTACTTGCAGAACCTTACTAGGCATATTTATGAAAGATGGCATGGGAAGTGACATAAATCAACACAATGGAGCAGTAACAACACAACACTTACCAGGAAGGAGATTCAACGAGTAATTTTGGAAGCCTAAATATTTCACATGTGTTTTCACTGTCTGTATAACATTTGCTTGAATACTGTATAAAATATCCTATACAGCCTTTCTTCTGCTGTTCTGTTTTTTTATTTGTTTGGGGTTTTTTAAGAAACTCTCTGCTGGCTTTTCAACTTTATCCAGTGTCTATACACGTATTATTTAATGGAACACATTAAGGCAAGTAAAGCAGAGATTTCCACCATAGATTCTCCCTATTTAAGTGTATTATTTTCATCTCTCACTATTCATTAACACATTTTTTTTCAGTTTTGGGCCTGGCTTGTGCAGTTTTAACTGTATGACTCATCATTTAGAAGCTTTCTGAAGTCCCATATCAGAAGTAGGAGAGGGGGAAAATCCTCAACTTTAACAAGTATCCTGTCATCATCATTAATCAATTTTAACAGCCCGAAAATCTTGCTGGTGATAGCAAGATCTATTAAGAAAGGAAAAGCATGAACAAGGAAATGGATCACAGAAGAGCTCTGGAGCTTCATGACAAGAGTGTAACAGCATGGTTAGAACTGAAATTCAGCTGCTTCTTTCTTCTTTGCAAATGTTTGGGTAAGTTTCAAATGAGCTAATATGGGAAAATTAGGAATCAGCTCTGCACTTTTATGTCCCCTGGGAACTTTGCACTGATTTAAATCAGTCACAAAATATTCAAATACTGAAAATAGCACACCTGCTTAGTGACAGGACAGATTGTTCACAACATTTATCTAAATTGCTAATTAATGCAAAACCTATTAGAAATAATTATTGGATTTAAACTAATTAGGACACTTGGAGTCAATGCTGTCACTCCCTCTCTCTGTTTCCTAAGCTCTGAGGATTTGGAATTTTAGGTATGAGGAAGTGAAATTCCAGATTTATTTCAGAATCACCATCCATATAGTCCTGTATCTGAAGGACTGTAGACAGTGAACATGAACCACTATCTTTAACTACTTGGAATGACAATTCTATTCCACAGAGATGCCTCATGTATCAGCCACTGCATGGCAGCTCTTAGATAGTGGGGCATTTTTTTGATAGAAAGCTCTCATGGCAAATTTTGTATCACTCAAACTAATTTCTTTATTCAGACTTTTAATCTACAATGGCTATGCTTATGCTGCAGCTTATGTGGTCACTAAATCCTCGTGATAAACTGGCCAGCCTGGGTTCAAATGCAGTGGAAGAGTCAGAAGCATGCAACTGCTATTGTGTTTATCGTTTTCTATTGCAACCCTCACTAAACTCCTTGGCTCTACATACCTGCAACAAAAGCCTGCTCAGTTGTGCCTGCAGAAGCAGTTTCATATTTGACTGCAGTATAGATGTGCTTCAAGTTATGGCCCTACATGTATTATATTTATTCACTTACTTTCCCATTCCTTACATATATTAAAATTTGAGGAGACAGAACATGACATACGCAGCATAGGATGACAAAGTGAAAGCTTTTGTGTAACTTCACTTGTCAGGGAAACCTTCAGGCACAGACTTCATTGCATGGAAGACAGATTAAAAACATTCTCTTGAGGTTAAACAATGACTCTAGAGCTGGTCAGATGAAGTCAAGATCACCACCAGAGTATGACAGATTATCATGAGAACAATTTGTGCTCACATGTGCCAGAATAATTTTGTGGACACAGTTTACAGAAGTAAACCATTGTACCTGACATGATTCTCTCTTTACTTCAATTTTTTTATATTGTGATGGGATCATCTGCACTAGTTGAGTTGATTTCCAGGGAAGTCTTATGGAAAAGACAATTGATACTAAACATAATTTTCTTGAAGCAGTTAGTTACTTTTCCAGCTAAACTGGGTTAAATCAGAAGTTTCATCAATCAGAGTACATAAAAGCATGACCAAAATATTTATTCAGCCACAGTATTTATACAGACACAGTACCAAATTCTTGGGACACCAACCACTAACAAATCCAGGGGCTTAGATGTGGCTGAAAGTGCAGCTATGGACATGGAAGGCCATGAAGCTTCTCAATGAATTTGAAGCCTAATTCACTACTCAGAGCCTGGGTAAGAATCTCTCTGCATTGTGTTTAATACTGAAGTTCAGGATTCTACTGAAAATTTGCATTAAACAGACTTTATATTTAAAGTTAGCAGTAAAAGTTTACTGCTGTAACAGGTGGACCATCACTTCTGCCTTAGTGAATACAGCCAGTATGCAGCTGGCACTGGTAGGGGTCTTTACTTTCAGTACCACTGACTCCTTCTGGGGCTTTTGAGGACAGTGGACAAAGCTAAGCTGTGGTTGGGAGAGCTCTGGGTAGCACGGTTTCTGGGGAGCATGTGTTGGGTGTAGCCTGGAAGATCCTCAGGCTACAGCTCAACAAGGACTTTAAGCTGCTGCAATCCTGCACTGCTGCAATCCTGCACTCCATGCACTTCTCTCCTTCCTCTGGTGACTTTTTCCCACTTCCCCTCTCCCATCTCTTCCCTTCTGCTGGAACAAGCAAAACACATAAAAGAGCTGACCTACACTTAATTAACACCAGTAAAGAAAGTAATTGCTTTTCACCTGGATCTGTTCTGGTTTGACAGTTTACCAAGTGGCTGAACTGGTGCCCGTGCTGGTGCAAACAGAGGAACAGCACAGGGACTGAAGGCAGCAGCTGAGCAAAGGCAGTATTGCTTATGCTGCCTTGAGGTATCCACTGAATTCAACCTGAGGACAAGGCTGAACTGACAAGTTTGGAGCTAGCAACAAGAAAAGTCTTGCAACTCCTCCTTTCCCCTCCACCTCCACACTGCTGCTCATAAACATGAAGTCCCAGTCCCTGCCTTATGCCAGCCCTGGTAACCATTGGGAACCTCACAGACTGGATTCAGGTTACCAGTTTAGCTAAAAACTCTCTACTTCTTGCCAGGTTGGTTTTCTGACAGCTTAGAAATGGAACTTACTGACAGGTCCAGTTAACTCCTGCCAGAAGTGGGGGTGAGGATCTGGGGAAGTGTTCAGTAGGGAACAGTGGGAACAGGAAGACATGACAGACACCCTCTTCTGCTGGTGTTGAGTTGTGAGGTTGGTTACAGATACCTTGTGTTACAGACACCCTTCAGACTTCATCATCTGGCTCAAACTATTCCTACTTCACTGTAAACCCTATGTTAGTAAGGACACAATCACAGATTGCTCAGAGAGGCAGTGATGGGATGAAGAAGTGGGTAATCACAGAATATTCTGAGTTGGAAGGGACACACAAGAATCATTGAGTCCAGCTCCTCAGTGAACAGCCCGTACAGGGATCGAACCTGCGACTTACGACATTATTAACACCATGCTCTGACCAGCTGGGCTCTAAAGCCTTGATCTTCCCCACTAATGAGTATCGGCATCAGCTGTAGCTAGAGCTCTTAAATATATGCTTAAAGATAAATCAGAATATGAGTTCAGTTAAATCAGCATAAAGCATCTTGCTGAGGAGGTGTTTCTTTCTTTAATGATGAGTTTTCTACCTCTACTTTAAGACAACTTTCATATAGCCTAAAATGTTCAATTACATTGGAAAAGATCTAGAAACAGTCAACATCTGTTGCATTTAATTTGATAATTAAAACAGAGCTTGCATCATTGAGCAGAGTACTGAACCTGAGGGGCAAAAAATTTTGCAGTGTTGCACTTCAGACATGAATTTCCCACATAATTTTACAGATGCTTACACTCGCTTCTTATGTATAAAATGGAGTGCATGAAGCAGAAAGGCGAGTCATCAATACCCGGATGCCCAGTTCTTCAACCACAGATAATAGACAAAAGTGTTATTTTTTATATAAATCCACTTTCAATTCATTATAGTCTGCTTGTAAGCTTAGCTAACATGAGTATAACCTTGGATGCATACTTTGTTCACATGACAAAGAATTACAGAATTCCAGGCTTGACTGGAAAAGATGAAGCTTTTTAAGTATTTTTTTAATGAGTTTTCCCCAGTAGACATTTATTTCATTCCTCTGTGAGGAAAAAGAAAGATAACGTTAGCCTCTTAAAATCCATTACTGACAACACAACCACAATGTTCCAAATACAGCCATTACCAGGTAAAGACATAATATTCATCCATTCAGGAGAGAACACAGGGGAGGAACAGAGATTTTTTTTGTTGGCAGTTTACTTCACAGCTTTGAAATTTCTTTTTATTCCTGGCTATATTGAGAACGTGGGAAAAAAACTGTGAAGCTTCAAGTTACATGCATCAGAGAGAATTTACAATAATTCAGGGTCAAAGCCAAAAATACAGGTCTTGACAAAATTACATGTAAGTAAGAAGAAGACTTCTTTGGAACCCATGGGTCACAGGACCAAAGAAATTTCTACAATCCTTGGTTCTCCCTGATTAAGAGAAAGATGTAGCTAAATATAACTTGACCATTGCAAATACTTTTTTTAAACGCCATCAAATCTGCTTGTCTGCTGCAAAAAGAACAAAAATTTGTATTTCATTTATTTATTTACACATAGTCTAATTGACTTGTACCATAGTGATAGTTTTGGCAGCACTTTCTCCAGATAACCTGTTTCTGATAACGTCCAAAATCTCAAAAAACCCACTTAGTAGTCCTAAATTTGCAAAAAGACATGAAGACCTCTACAGTTTCTACAAAAATACCATCTGGTGTTTTGAAACCAAGAAAATTCTGCTTTGCAATATGACAGGTTTTAAAACCAATTGCAAAACAAAACAAAACAAAACAAAAAAATATATATATAAAATAAATGAGACTTACCACGACTATATATCGAGGCCTAAATTGGATGGTTCCAAACAAACCCAAAATGACAACTATTATTTGTAGAAAATTGCCAAGGATAGGAGCCCACTGGAAACCAAGGAAGTCAAAGATTTGTCTCTCTAATGCTGCCAGCTGTAAGAAAACACAGAAACAGAACACTTTTTAATTATCGGTTGGACAGAACACTTGACATTTTCTTATTTGCACCAGGCTTCACCAGTGAGTGAGCAAAGCTATGCAAACCTTGCTATTGCTTCTGAAATACCATCATGCTCCCTCCATTCCCCATGTCCGTTTTGTTAGATTTAGTCTCAACTAGACTCGACTGCAAGTTCCTCAGTCCATTCCTAAAAGCCCAAAAGAGCAGAGCAGGCCCAGATGAGTCCCAGACATGGCCACTATGATGCCAGGAGTTCCTTATGCAGGAAGTAAGGAAGAATGCTGGGAGCTCCTCACTACCCAAGGCACAGATGTAGGCTCAGGGGGTGAAAGGCAGCAGAAAATGTTGGAAGACCTCAGAGCAAACTTCTTCAAAACCAACAGCCAAATGAGCCATCTGTGCTCTTCAAAAGCTGTTACATTACTTTTGTGCAACTACAAATCAGAAAGAAATGGTGGCAGCCTAATAGCTCTTGTCCCACTGTCCTCATGGTATTTTGGGTCTGGATTTAGTTGGGTGTGGAAAAGGAGGAAGCTAAGAAACTTCAACCTTCATCCGTGCAGCAGCATGGGATTCTTATGTAAATCTGCATTTCTGAACACTAGGCAAAAAAAGAAAAAACAAAAAGCCAGATATAAAATTCTACTGCAAATACATTTGCTACTCATTTTTGACAATCCAGTCCACTGTTCTAAACATAGAAGAATCAACTTTATTAGCAGCATATTTGTCGAAGTTTAAACTTAGTTCAATATTTTTGCAGCTGTAGCAAGATATTCTTGAGCAGCTAAATAGAAGCCCACTGAGAAACAACTGAGTTTCTGTGCTTGCTAGAATTTATTAACATCTACTTGATTTTACTACATTGTTACAAACCCTAAAATTTACTGAAATATGCACTTACAATATTTATAACTGAGACAGATGGAGCAAGCATGGCTGTATGAATACCAACCAAAGTATTATCGTATCTGGGTATTTCATATAAACCATTTCATTTTACACATTGTAGGCAGATTCAATCTTCACCTACAAGATGAGGCTAAGTGTCACGGAGAGCAGAATCCATTTTTTCTGTACAAAAGCCTTCCTTACAGCAGACATGAAAACCACATTCTCTATGCTGAGGTTAATAAATATGATAAATCTAAACAATGAAATGAACAAAAATTGAATCATCAGGTTGGTGCAGCTCCTTTGAAATCAGTGAAGTTATACTGACTTTTATCAGCTGAAGATCAGGCCCAGAATATATAAATGAAAAATCACACAGTACTGTACAAGGGCACCCCAAATCCCATGTGAAAGATGGTAAGTGAAGAGTTTTGAAAGCTCTTGGCACAGGCAGAATTTACAGTTTATGGTCTAACAACATGCTGAGAGTCCTGTATCACATAGGAAGGCATTTATGACATCAATGACCAGAGCCAGACACTTTTTCATTCCCATTACAAATGGAAATCTTCTGGGTCATCAAAACAGCTAAAAAATTCACAGACCACCAGTTTTCAGAGACAATGTGTCTTCTTCCTGGAGCCCTGACATTACCAAGCAAGCAGAGGATGGAGCTGTCAAATCAGAGTAGGATTTGCTTAGTGCTACCTCTGCCCTGACATTCACTGAAACTCTCCTGCAGCTTTGGTCTTCACCTGCACCAATAAATTGAGTGTGTCCTATTACACTCCCAGCACTGAAGGCAGCTGGCTTAGGATTCTCTCCATTAAAGTGTCCTTGGCTCTGAAACAGGGCAGCTGTGTGCAAACCATATACTTACCTACTCAAAACAGCCCTTGGCCATGGGTGAACTCTTTGGGAGGACCAGTGGTCACAATAACCCTGGTTAACGTGACAGAAAAGTCTAATGGGTCACTAACATCCACAATGTCACTGCCTGGCTTCTTCCCTAGGCACATGAGAATGTGCTGGTATAGGGAGCAGGGAGCTTGCCCAGAGTGGGTATTGAGGACATTCACTTCACACTGGTGGGTCACTGAAAGACATGGATGCCTTTATGCAATTTTATGTTGCTTTGAAACACCTAGAGCTATCTGAAAGACAAAAGCCTGCAGTACAGATATGGATACTGCAGCACAGATATGAATGAACCTGTTTAGTATCTGTCCCTTCTTAAACTCACTGTTGGGATAAATTTTCAGATCAGCACCTTAAATGCCTGAAAAACGTAATATTGGAGCATAAATGAACACAACCATTACACTTTGTGTTGGGGCCGTCCCCCTGCCATGGAGCCCTGGGAGATGGGCCCTGGGGGGGACACACGGGGTCTCCCTGCCCCTGGTCAGTCTCATTCCCCATTGGTTGGTTTGTGTTCCCCTGCCTGGGCAAGGACCCTCGGGTCCCGTGACTGCGGGGTTCCTGAGCGAAGCCCCGGCCATGCAGCTGGAGAAATAAACATCTCTGAAACATCTACCACGAATCTGTCCATATATACTTCGTTTCCACGGGACTCCTGGTTTGAAATATGCTTGTTGCAGTAATCCCCGCTGCGACACTTTGCCACCAGACTCATGCTAAAAGGCTTGGTGTTCAACTCATGCCTAAACTGGATCAGATAAAAAGTTTGCCTTCACGTGCATCTCCCTGATATCTGCCGAGCAAGTTCTGAGTACATCCATCAGGCAGGTCTGGGCTCCCAAAAAATAGCACAGTGGCCACAAGTATATTCCCAAAGGTGCACATGTGTATAGTCACCATAGACAGAGTTACACATAAAAAAAATTACTAGTCTTTCCTTGGATTACTGTGGCTAAGGCACCCACCACAAACACAGAAAAATAAAGTTCAATTTCTTCTCCTGCTGCCTGCTGAGTTATTCATTCCTCTCCTCCCACTTCCTATCCATTAGGATACCAAGGGAAAGAGCTTCTCTTTGAAGCTGTGTCACAGGCAAAAAAATAAAAATTTGTATTTCATGAGTCAAAAACAGAGCACAAGCAGAAACGTGAGTCTACAGTCTATTGCTTATAGCACTTATACAAAACTGGGAGAGCTGCTTGTGTTTCTTGCCTGCAGGGCTCGCTCTTTATTTTATATACAGTGACAGCATGAAACCACTGAAGGAGCCCTGGAAGCAGGATGCCAAGCATACAGTACCACTCCTTCCCCACTAAGAAGTGTTTTCACCATCAGGCTATGCAGAGAGACCTTCCTGCACAGCTAAGTCTCATTTATTTTGCTCTTGTCACCAGCACAGAGTAATTGTCTCATCCCTAAAGCCCACAGAATACATTAGCAGGGGTGGTGCGGGGGTTGAGGGGAATCTAAAGAAAAGAAAGAGGTAGGAGGCATGTCTTTCCTCCTCAAATTGCTACTCTGTTCTAAATTATAACACCTTGCAGGCAGTGCAGGCAGAAGTTAAAAACCTTATAATTCATGATCATGGCAGAGGAAATACTAAGTTCTGTTTTCTTTATGCCATGAGCAATATGGACTGAATAGGGGAAACATCTGAGCGCTGGTGTTCTTATGTCTAATATTTCACCCAACAGAGCCCCCAAGAAGCAGTGACCACCACAAAGTTTTTATCTCTGTGCAATTGAAAAAGCAATCCCTAACACAGGCTGTGATTTGGGTAATTGATTGGACAGAAATAATCAGAATAAAGGGAAGGAAACAGGCAGCTATGCACATTTAAAAGCTGGTTTTGCACAGATATGAAGAGCCCATACTGCCAATGTTTGCCCAAATCCAAAATCCCTGTAGCCATCAGTGGCCACCAAACTAGCCTAGATTCTGTGAAAGATGGTTTCACGTGGAGTTATGTGCATGTGAGCACCTCAAAATGTTATACCAGAAACAATTTGATTATAAGGAGGCTGTTTTTCTCAACAAGAATTTTTTTCTCAACAGAAATTTTCCCACACGAATTTCTAATTTCATCACCATTTTCAGATTCTTTTGAAAACAGCTTAAAAATCTGAAACTTAAAGGGAAGGGACAGGTTTCCAAAATAAGCTGGCTCAACTTTTCCCATTGCTAAAAGACAGATAGCAATTTAGTAGGGCAGCGGAGCTCAAGGCTGGAGCTGAGGTATGGTCGATGTGACTGAGGTGTTCTGGGGGTTTACTGTCATACCAGTTCCCTCTCTAGCTGGGAGAGGCTGCACCTCCACTACTTGTCTTGACAACTAAGACAACAAAGTTTAGGAGTGTCCATAATAAATTGTTGTTTGAAACTTTTTTTTTTTAAATGAGTAACATAGAAGTGGAATGAAAACCCAAACCTTTCTTGCAAATAAAAGAGGAGAGTTTGTTTTGGCAACTTAAATACTAGGTGTATGTTTTTAACCAAACCTATGTCCAGTTGAGTGAAATATTTTAATGAGAACTTATAAAAATCTATCAAAGTTGATGGGAAATAACATTTTCTTATCACAACAACACTTGGAAAAGGATACATGATATTTCTTATTACTGCTGGCAAGGGAGTGCTTTGTTATTTAGTCATCATCATCACTGACAATCTTGTAATGTAAAGTGCATGACTTGGGAGACCAGGACCAGCAGTAAAATGCCCTAGTGGGACTGTAGCACTTCCTTTATTGAAGTCTTGGGTTTTTGCCTCTTTGTTTCACTAAGTCTTCCAAACATTTCCCACTTCCCACTTCCTGCAGAGTACGAGGAGAAGGTACTAAGCTGCAAGATGGGGCTGCAATAAAGTCACTCAGGGTGAACTTTCTCTTTCAAGCCATGCTCAAGCTCTTTTGTATCAAGAGCAGCAAAAACTTTAGGTGAACTAATCTGTTTTAATTCTGAGCTTCTTCACCTAGAAGGATCAACCAGATGTGCGGCACAATTGGAACCTCCTGAACAGAAAAAATAGTGAAACTGTAGCATTAATGTTTCAAAAGGCAAAGGAGTAGCAAAACAAAAGGCAGCAATCAGCAATGCTGCATAGGATCTGCAGAAGGAAATCACCAAGATGTTCCTAGTCAATGGCTAAATCCAAAAACATTTTTGAGAGAAGGCTTCAACAGGGTGCCCTATGGATTAAACCCTTTCTCTAAATTCTCAGGTCCTGTTGTACTTCAAAATATATGTCAGAAGCTGTCGGAGTGATGAAACACCACAGCAGAGTTACAAAGTCAACTTTCCAAATACATGTTAAAACTCAATTTCCTCTTCTGTCAGAAACATCACAAAAAACAGTTTTATATCTTAATGGAAAAGTTTTGCAAATAACATGTTGGTTTGAGATTAATAAATAGATCCAAATCCATAAGAGAAGTCACTGAATCAAGAGTTTTCATATGTAACAGATCATTTCATACAAGAAAAGACCTAAAAGGGGCTTCATATAAACAGCAGACTATAAAAAAGCTAAATATAAAAATAAAAGGTTAATGATACAGCTGCAAATTTGATACCCTATAAATTACTAAATTTACAAAACTGGGAAGTATAATCTACTCTGCATTTGATAGTAAAAAGTTGCTTCAATCTGTCATGTAAGACAATCCCTAGAACTTTTAATAACCAGAAAAGTTTGTTATCTAACAAACTTGTATTCAAGAAATCTAGCAAAAATCATAGAAATAAATATGTAATAACTGGAGAGCTGTAAAACCATATATCTTTGAAATCCTTTTTGAAATAAAAACAATTTTACAAGCTAGGGAAAAAAAGAGAAAAAATATTATGACTTCTCAAATGGACACTGTCACTGTTACAAATGGACTCAGCTTTCAAAAATTAAACTAGTATACAAAAAATGGTGAATCAAAAAATTACAGTTCCTAGCATTCATTTTCTTAATTCAAGTTAGGAATTATCTGAAACATTTGAATTATGTATGTAAGACTCAAGAGTTGGCCGATGCTGCTAATAACTATCACTGGAGAAGTTCCAGGACACAGCTCATCATCTATACTAACTGCTGCTCCTAAGGACAAAGATGTTTTCTTCACATCTTATGGTCAAAAATTTAACTGGTGGCTTCAGGAGGAGTTTCCTGGACACGATAAATCTCTGAGGACTGTTGTTCTTTTTACCATTACCACTGGTTCCAATGTGCTGTGCTGGATTACAGTTTAGTCCAGTTTGGCAGACGCAGCTGTTAAAAACTGAAGTGGTTCCCAAGCCTCCTCCAAAGAAACTCCACCTGGAGCTTTAAGCGCCCTCTGTTCTGAAGCTCCAGGATATTTTTGCTAAGCTCAGCAGTGCAACCACCTTTTCCTCACAACCCATCCTCCCATCGCCTCTCCTCGTCTCCTCTCCCTCCTTCCTTCTTTCCTTCCCTTCTCCCTTTCTTCTCTTGTGCCCAGATTGGTGGGCACTCCCAAAAAGCTACACACTAACACAAGGAAGAGGGCAGTGGCAAGGCAGGAGAGGAGCAGTGGGAGCCTCCTACACCACCTTGCAGCCTGCACATTCAGCTGGAATAGACAAGACCCTGGATCAAGGTCACTCTTAGCACTAGCCACATTTGACTTAAAGCCTGTCTTCACATTTCTTAGTGCTCTTAGGTGTGTATTTCTTTTTCCTTGACAGATGTTCCACTGAGAAAATATTTTTGTAAAACCTTGGGGCAAATGCTCAATGTTCACATTTGGAAAATACGCACTTTCTAATTTAAGGGGAAAAGACATCAAAAAGCTGCTAAGCTACTCTGGATAAAACCTCACCTTTGGAGAGTAGAAGGTTGACTTACCACATGCTAAAATCCAGGATTTCTAACACGAAATCAAAAGGTGATGAAAGAAGAAGGTTAAAATAAATAATTAAATAAATAAATAAGTTGCATTAAAGACTGATGGTAATGCATAAACCACTTTTTATACAAATTTTACATTCCTGCTGTGATTTCAGACTTTTACTGACAAGCTGGACTTCAGTAGAAAGGAAGATAAGATTTAACCGAGAGAAATGCCAGGTTTTTAAAGCAAGGGAGAGCATTTAAACCTGAAGTGGAAGGGAGGTGTCAGATGATCACTCTCAGCTGAAGAAAGCTATTTAGCAAGTTAGTGTTCCTCAGCTAAATATTACAGCCTCCTTATCTGCAACTTACTATCTTGCAACAGAGGCTTCATTACCAAAGGTGAGTGTAGCCTGTGTCACAATTAAACATTTAACTTTGACTTAGATCACTTCTTCAGAGCTTTGGTGACAGTTAAAGGAATCATCTGACTACAGAAGAAACTCTCATTAGATTTTTAATGATCTGCATTCACTTGTCCAGGTGAAATACTAGCTTTTGGGTGATTTTAAGATAGTAATCGCTTATAACAGCTCACTAAATACATTTATAAGACCACGTGTCATGGAGGTTATTGAATGTCAGGAAAGATTCTGAGTAAATCACGAATATTTATAGTAAGTTCAGTTTAATGGAGCAAAAGAGAAACTTTTTTTCTTCTCTGACAATTACTTGTCAGAAAGCTAACTCTGATAATCAAAAGTGCCTTTGCAGTCTTGGTCAGACAGATAGGTAATTGGCTGTCACTTGAGTAAGTTTAAATTAAATATAACGCAAAAGTAATATATGTGCTGAAGGAGCTCAATAAAAGAGCAATAGCCAAGATTAGTGAAGGCCAAAGCATAAAAAGAAAGAAAAGAAAGGCAGGTTCGATAAGAAATATGTTGTCTTTTTAAGAGAGCTTGTGCTGCTTTTCAACAGTGAATGCTATTCTTATTTAGCTGTTCAACTCATACGGAAAATACTCAGAACTAAGTAAAGGTCTTTCCATCGTCCTGGTAACTGCTTTGGTGAACGAGTTCAGTGGAGGGTGATGGTAGTGATAGCACATAATATTGCTGAAGACACGGTATTTTAACAAAACTTTTTTTTTTTTCCTGAGGAGAAAAAAAGTTTCACTCATCAATACTTCACCAGTTGTTCTTTAATAAATGCTTATGAAAAAAGACAGGTAAGGAGCCGGTATATATTCAATGATTTTGAAAGCCAATAAGAAATTTAAGTTACTTTTAAAGAAGCCTGGGGTATATCCCGTCATCTGGTGTACTAAGTATTTCTAAGTTAAGTTATATATAATAGCTTATATAAGTTATTTTGAAAGCTCTAACATCTCAGAACCAAAAGACCCCACTAAATGAATGGCAAAGTTGATTTCACCAGAGAATTTGGACCCTAGTATAAGAAGGAGAGCTAGTAAATTCCAGATCTTTAAAATCTATAAATGTAATTAGAAGATGCTGAAAAGATTCTTTTCTCCACATTTTAACAAATATATACATATATTTATTATCACTATTTAATATCAGACAGGCACAAAACAAAGATAATTCTTAACAGAAAAGTGTTTTCCTAATTTTGTGTACTACAAAAGCTTTGCAACTACATTGGTGATGTGCAGGGAGAATTTGAGTGATGGATTTGATATGATGTCATTATATATTTCACCAAACGGAGCCCAGCCCTCCAGTTTTGTCTCTGAAAAAGCTCACACAAAGTAAAAAGAAGTCATGACTGCATTAAGGCTGCAGGATCTGGCTCAGGAAGGCAACAGCAAATTATTTAAGAATCTCATCAGCATGAGAAGAAAAGTTTGTTAATGTTTATTCTGCAGGGTGACCTGACTGCAGTGATATAAAGGGTGGCATCAAATAGTCCCAGTTCTGAGCGCACAACGGGTGCCAGGGTGATATACCCGAGGCTGACAGTTACATCTGTACCAAACAGACACCATAAAAATGCAGTTACTATCTTTCAACAGAGGCTTCATTACCAAAGGTGAGTGTAGCCTGTGTCACAATTAAACATTTAACTTCGACTTAGATCACTTCTTCAGAGCTTTGGTGACAGTTAAAGGAATCATCTGACCACGGAAGAAACTCTCATTAGATTTTTAATGATCTGCACTCACTTGTCCAGGTGAATACCCAAGTCTATGTGTAGCCATGATAGGGAAGAAGCCAGCTATTGTAATAAAACCCCATAGCGCCAACTCATTACAGCAGAGTGATTTAAGATTGAATTTCAACCCTCCAATGAAGTTGTAACTGATCCCAAAACACTAAAGGCAAGCCCCTTGGCTGCTTGACCTCTAAAATCTTGCAAACAGCTGGAATGAACATGCATATAATGGCATTTAAGACTCCCTTGGTTGTTTCATTTAAATGCCAGCCCACATAAAGCAAAAGACAGTGTAAGAGGGGGTTATAGGTTAAAGACCTTTAAAGATTTTTATCTTAATATGAATGAAAAAGTCCATGTCAAAAGATACTAGAAAGAATGGAAAAGCAAATTACAATTGTCTTCTGTATAATTATATCAAGCTGCATACACGGTAGATTAAGCCCAAAAGAAAGTTTTCATTTGCCACACCATTATATCCCTTCACATCTCCAAATTCTCATAATTGTAATGTTGTTTTTTTTTCATTTACTTGTACATTTGAACACATCCAGTAAATCTCTGTGCTTTTACAGGCTTCCTCAATGCTCAGGTTTAAGAAATGGTGAAGTACTTACTGACTAACTAACAGTAATTAGAAATGAACATGTTTACCACTGCTTTGAATTCCCAAGGCATAGTAGGCAAGGTAAGGAGGTAACAGAGAAGGAGGTAGCTTGATAACAACGAAGCTGACAGCCCTAGAGACCTCCTAGATTCTGATGACTATGGTATCCAGTTTAAAAGAAGCAAAGAGAGAAAAATGAGAGAAAAAGAAAAAGCTGGGAACATTTGCTGCAGGATCTGTACCCAACCCATCGCCAGCATGAAGAGTCTGACTGTGTGGGAAGAGAGGCTGAGATGGGCACCCAGCCTGCGAGGCATAAGAAGAACTGAAATCCCTGTAAGGTAAACAGTAAAACAGTATTTAGAGCCTCTAGTAGATGAATGTCATCCTCCTTCTGGCCAAGGAACAATCCTCTATTCTTATGAAATACATCTCTTTTATGACTCTTTAAAGCCCTCTAAACCTGTGTTTTAATGCAGGCTCCAAAAGAAGACAGAAATTAAACCAGATGGAGCTCTCCTTCCATGACTAAGGAAGATACATGTTCAGAACTCACAAGGACCTGGAGAAGTTAGAGAGTTAGTTCAACGTCCAAGTTTAACAAACTAAAATTGTTTGATACGAGCTTTGGCATAAAATATCACATGGCACAAACTGATTCCTGCCAGATCCTGAGAAACATAAGGTTTCCCACAGGATGATGCATCTTACGTTTATTTTGTGGTTCCAAAACTACAGTGTATCTTCAATCACCAAGTCTCTCCAGGCAAAACAAAGTATTAAGCCAAGGCAGCCAAGTAATAAAAATCATGTGCTGGCTGTTACCTCTAATTTGAGCCACAACACAGAGCCTATTTCCACAGCAGGCAGGAGTTTAGATGTCTGCCTGGATAATCTTTCCTTTTTTTTCCTTTTTTCCCCCCAGAAATCTTTCCTTTTTTTCCCCTTCTCTCCAATGCATCTCTCGAATGCCAGCCATGCAAAAATAGAAGAACGAGATATTAATTTCCAGTTAATAATTTTCTCTTTTTGTCTTTCTTTTCTTCTTTGCCTTTGTTTCGTGAGTTCTTTTACTCAGAGTTTGAACTAAAACGCAGGAGACCGAGAGTTCATCTTCGGACTTAGTTGTTTATTATATCTTATCTGTAATACAGCTGTGCAGAGTGTGCCTCCAAGTTAACAAGGTGGAAAATGGCCGCGAGTTCTAACTTTCAAGGCCTTTTAAGGTCCAAATCACCCAATTATGAAATGCCAAAGAATTTGTTTTTACTTACAATCCAATAACTAACTATTCATGATCCGCACTGCAGGTTTTTTGATCCAATACCAGAACACCAAGATTTGTGAAGAAGGAGAAAAGAAGAACAAATCCAAACCCAAAATCCTCCATATTGTTACATATATCCCATAAACCTAATTTTCTCCATCTCTACATATTCCACCCAGTGATATAACTTGTAATTACATAACAACAACCTCGGTGTAATCACACAATTTAGGAAGCCTTTCCCAAGGTTTCAGGTCAAATACAGTGTGCTTCTGAGGATCACTGTCTGTCAGCACTGAAAGGCTGAAATTCTCAGAACTCAAGAGTTCCAACACGAGATACTGCTGTATTTGACAGTTGCACAAGGGGAAAAAAGGCATTTTAGCACCAGCTCAGAAGTCTGATGGCATGTCTAAATAGGTCCCTGCACTGCAGGTCATTCACTTGCTGTCAAATGCCAATTTCAAGCATAGTAGCAAGACTCATGGATCCTTTGACTCTGTCATTGCATATGACGAGATTGCATTCATGTTGCCATTCCATTGAGATGAAGACTCTCTGATACTGGATCATTTCATGTTGTCATGTAAAATATAGAAATATCCTTCTTTGTTTACAGCATAGCAAAACCATCCCTCTACCTCCTGAGTTATTTGGCCAGGAAGAAGGGTCAGGATAAGACTGAATAGCAGCATGACAAGTATTTTGACCTCATGTTATATGAAGTAATACATCAATAAAATTTTTTGCATGAATAACTTCCAATAGAGGGCTATATGGGCATTTTTTGTCTCATTTAGATATATAAGTATGTTTTGATTAAAAAGAATGGGAAGTCGGAGGTTATTCTCAAACACAAAAGAACACTCTAGTTAGAGGTGGGTGACAACATAGCCATATCTTGCTTTAAATCTCACTCTTTTACATGTATTCTAAGATCTGGCCATTCTCTTGTAGAAATAAAACTCCAAATTCACATTATTTTCTGTGATTTTGTAGCCTCATTCCATAGAATGGTGAATAAAATTATATATAACTACATTGTACGGTTTACTAGAAAGTTGTCAACAGAAACACTCGTTCTGGGAAATGATTGTTATAGAGCTACAGGGAAATAAAAGATGTCTTTTGGGTCATCTAAGATAGATTCTAGGATACCAAAATTAACTCCACTCTCAACTCCTTTTAAGGAGTTTAATTTCTACATAACTGGCTTGATTCCCCTAAACCTTCTGGAACGCCATTCCAAAATGTTGTCATTCAAACAGCACCTGTTTCACCTTGAATTCATCTTCCCTGAACATGTGTGGCCAGCACTCTTCTAGACATGCAAACTAATTCTCAAATGTTCCTTTTCCAATGGAAATTCATATTTTCATTTGGAATCAAGTAAGAAGATCTTGGCTTTGGCTTGTTACGAACTGGTAATATATAGTTCATAAGAGAGAGGGATGAATTATGGTCTGAATTTAAAACAAGTATTTAGAAGTAGGGATGATACCTTTCAGGGTCATTTTAAAACTCAAAGGTATACATATACAAGTGTAAAAGCCCTGTGTATGTTGTATACTTAGGACTCTTTGATAAAATTAGTCTTCAAATTGTTTAATATTAACTTTTTGCTCTGATTTTAACAGAACTTAATTCATCTCTCAGTGACGTACTTCCATTTGTCTTGTTATTTCCATTTAATCCTCCAACTTCTGCTTTCTCTCCATAGCAGTTGGACTGCAGTGATTCAAAAAAATTTATCTAGCCTCATCCTCGCAAACCAAAGATGCAGTAATTATCTCCCATTACCTTCCCAATTCCTGCCACTCTCCACTAGCCCTACTGCTGGTATTTCAGTATGCACTACAAAAAGATGATAACTAGTGATGTTCAGTGGATCTTTTCATTTATCTCAGTGGTGTTCTCTCTATTTATCCCATCAGTCAAACCTTCTCCAGCAGCTCTTTTGTCCACTCCTAGGCCAAGACATACCCATAGCTGTCAATTGTCTCTCAAAAGGCTTGGAGCAGAACAAACAAGTTGAGGAAAGCAGGGGGGCTACCAGAATGTCACAAAGAGACATCAAGGCTGTTCAAAGGCGGGAGGTAATTATTCCTAATTTTCCAGAGATGCTCAGTAAGACCACACAGGCAAAAATGAAGACAGAGACTGATCTGAAATCATTCAGTATAATAGATTCCCATGGTAAAAGATTCCTCCTTTGGATTTCAGACTACTGATCCCAAAGATTTGCAAAATTCCTCAAATATTTGTCAATTTGTGTTAATGCTATGTACATAATGTTCCTGTAGAACTGAAGTAAAAACAAAACAGCCTTATTAGTTGCAAAGTATCACACTTCTGTGTGCTGTGCTTTTCTGAGCTGTAGCACAATAATGTTTCCTCCAGACTACTTGGATTGCATAGGTTGATGTTGTGGAAATACCTCCTGGAAATACCATCCAGAACTGTGCAAACTGCCCCAGGAAACATCAAGAGATTGGACAGTTTTACAGGAGACCAATGTTTAAGTTAATGCATAGGTCCTACTTGAGCGCTAGTAGAGCAAAAATGGTTCATGGAATGGTTAAGGTTGGAGGGGACCTCTGGAGATCACCTGGTCCAAGCCCTCTGCTCAAGCCAGGCCACCTAGAGTCGTTTCCCCAGGACCATGTCTAGATGACTACTGAATACCTCCCAGGGTAGGGGCTCCTCTTTGGGAGACCTGTGCCAGTGCTCCGTCACACTCACAGTAGAAGTGTTTCCTTTTTCAGTGCCTTTCAGTATATGATTTCTAGTGACTTCATCAGATGTGCTGTGACAGTCTCTGTGGAAAAGGGGAACTTTTAGAAAATACAAGAAACTCCAAGGCTTGTTTCTGTCTTCAAAACATGCTGATTTTATAGCTGTGGCAGATCCGATACAACTAAACCAGCATCAAATTTATAAACTTGAGCAAGTTAGTTTTCATAAGGAGGACAAAAGGAGACAGTACCAAGTAAAAAACTAAGACAAGCTTAGAGCAAAGGCCCTGGCAAAACTCAGAGCCTGGAATCCTCAGTTGCATCAGTTACTCCAATGAAGCCAATAGGGTTCTTTAGGAACACATGGGCGACAGGATGACATAAATGATTGAATGGCGAGTGTGCTAAATGGTAGAACTGTCAAAATTCACCCTCAGCTCCAGGAGATAAAGGAAGATCTTTATAACGGGTCTGGAACTTCACAGCACTATGCAATTTCCTCTATTGAATCATGATGTTAACTTAAGCAAAATGAATGTCAGATGAATCAGAATCTGATTAGAGATACTTGCAGTAAAGAAAATTGTAAGACCAACCAATCAATTGAAAAGTGAATTAAACATAAAATATGGATCAAAAAATAAACATATCTCAAGCATCTGTGGGAGGAAGACAGTATTGCTGGCTCCATGGCTGAAAAAAATCACACTTGGGAAAAGCAGTTGCTGCCAGAAATCTCCAGCATTTCCTACCACAACTATTGGGACCATAGGCCACACTGAAACTTTTGGAAGATATCATCTAGAGATACTTATTATGGAACTATGGAAGTTCCTATTACTGACAACACATGCAGTTGGAACACTGGAATGCCATTTATCTCCTCTGTGAGCAGGTCATTAAGCATGCCTAAGGATGTTTCCTTTGCCTGATTTTCTGCAAAAGACACGAAGTGCATGCACATAGCTTGCAGTGCCAGAAAATATTCTCACCTGCCCAATACACACACGGCTGGAAAGCATATCTCTACCATATTTGACTTTACTAAATTTTGTCTGCTTCAAGGTTTTGTCTACTGTTTCCCTCTAAAAGTAGAGTTGTGATCTTGAAATTTCAGTACTATGACTTAATTTCAAGATTCAGGGAAAAAAAAAGAAAATTAATCAGAATACTCCAAAATCTTATTTGAGCACAAATACTACAGGAAGTGAGAAATTATTATGACCAAAACAATGATTATGAAATAGGTATGTTTCATCTTTAGTGTAATATTTATCTGAAAGTTACTGCTGTGAAAGTCATTCTTAAAAGTTAGTGAAAAGAATCTTTGAAAAACCAAGTGAATAAAAACGTTACTTGGCTTCCTTACTCACATTTTATCTACCCAAAATAGATGGATTAGTACAAAATGTGAAGGGAAGCTTTTAAACCCAGGGAAAAAATCCTGCTGCAGACCTTCTGCCTCATTTAATTTTACTGTGCAAGTTCAGAAAGGGAAGACCATGGAGAGAAAATATAATGCTAGGTGTCTTTGTGAATACCAGTGACCACATTAGGCTGTCACACACTTATACATCCAGTGGATTTCAGTCACTGTAGACTCATTCATTCCAGCTTCATCTCCCTGGTGAGAGACACCTGTTTTCAGCAGGGCTAAGCAATCAGTCTGTGACAGGATGTTTTCAGACCCCAGGGAAGGTGTGCTGTAATCTCTTTTTTTATCATTGCTGGAATAGGCATAAAGACAAGGTGAGCCTGCCTTATCTGATACCATGGCAAGAAATGATAAACACCCATTATCTTGCAGGAGCTCCAGAAAATCCACTGTCAGAAAAGAAACTCTTTAATCCAGTGATTCAGCAGATGGGAATAATATGGAGAAAGCTGACACAATGACAACCTACCATATTTCTCCGTGGGAGGCAAGTCCCCCGTATGTTTCTTCTGTCTCATCTCCTTTGTAACTTCAGAGCTGGAGAGGCTGCAAACATGTTTATTCCTGCTTCTGCTTGAGCTGTCACATCTCTCACTTTGTCCTGCCATAACACTGCCTTTGCATATTCATACACCTCCCCAGGGACACGCTGCCCACTAAATCCACAGGTCTTCCTTCCACTTCTTTAGGACCAAAGTGTCTCCCGTGTGTCTCCAACACACTCTTCATCAGAATGACTGTAAACTCTTAATCACAATGACTGCTGCATTTTTGTATGACCTGGGGTATATCCCATCATCTGGTGTACTAAGTATTTCTAACAGCTTCCTAGAGTTTGGGGTAAACCATACACACCTTAAGGTGCTGGTGGATTTATTCTTGTCAAACAAAATGGACAGCAAATATATCCCATAAGTTATGTTTTGGTATGTAATGCTCAGCAAGGTGACAGATTATTTGTTCAGAAATATACCACAACATGGCTGCTTTGAACATTAAATTTAAACCTTACAGATCTTTTTATTCCTGGCCTTAATTAAGAGTTGATGTCTGCTCTAGGGTTATTTTGGAGACAAATAGCAATGATGAATTTTAATACCATGCCTCTACCTTCACTGAAGAGCCAAAGTGAACCACAGGACCCAGGAAAGATGCAGTTTATATTGGTTTTTGTGCCCTTTGCCATCTGTCCATCCTTTATCCCCTGCAAGAGAAATGTGGGGAACAAGATGCTGTTTCATGCTCAAGGGTCAGCTGCATTATGCTAGGAAGGGATAAAATATTTCCTACTGCAATTCTTTGGTAAAATTAATTAAACAATAACCCTTTTTGATTGTAAATGGGCAATATATTAACACTGGCAGTCTCTGACTGCCAAAATCCATCCCCAAAGTCCCTGTATGTTTCTCGCACTCTTTCCCTAAAAATCTGAGCACTTTTACAGATAGGAAAATGGATTACTTAAGAATTTGCTCTGATTCAGTATGACCATTCTTATGTTCTTGAATGTTCTTGAATTCCTGGGAGTAGTTTATTGCAATCTCTTACTACTTCCAAGGCCATTGCAACTCAATGAGATGAATAAAATATCAACCTTTATCAGTGTGTTACAACTACTTACAAAATATAGTGAGAGGCTGTCATCACTACTTTCATTCTCCACTGTGAACTCATCATATTTCTTCATTATAATGTATTCTTCTACAAAAGTGAGGAAACTGCTGCTCCAATTGAAATACTGTTTGTATTCAGATGAGGATGTGGAAGCATGCAAAATATTTATCCAGTACAAAAAAAAGGACAAGGACAGAATCCAAATTCACTGTCTCAAATGTAATTCAACTTTCTCATAGATTACTTGCTCATGGTAACTTACTTCCAGATCCACTCTTAAAAGTATCTTGCACACAAGTGGCCCCAGGAGGCTTTTGATTTTCAAGGACTTCTACTTACTCTCATACTCAACCTCTCTATTTCTCCTACCACTGCTAGGCAATAAGTACTTAACCTCTTTAATGCTGTAAAAACACAACTCTAGGATGCTGCAACAGTTTGCACTTTTTATTTTAAGCTTATGGCTTGGAAAAGAAGAAAACCACACAAAAGAGCAGTTACAGTTTGGCACCACAGGCATACCACAGAAAGCACAGAATAGCCTGTTATTCCCTCCTCTCTTTGGTACTATGGCTGTATCCTGTGGTTTAGTTCAATTTGCACTTGCACAGCCTTTTACTAGACTTCCTGTCTTAAAATTCTAAGTTTTTAACATAATACACACACTGCACATTAAGGTAACTGCTAGCTATTTGCCTGTTCTGCAATGAACACCTGTCTAACCAGGTAAGATACCCATCTTCTTTCTATTTTTCTCCAGAGTCAAAGCAAATCCATGTCTTAAAAGCAAAGAATAAATAAGAATGATAGGACAGGGATAATGTACCAGGCATGTACGTTCTCAGGTGCACCTTTAATCTTATCTCCATTTTAACTCTCTAATGATCCAATTTAGGGTATATTTTCTCTAATCCTAAATTCAGGATCCTACTTCTGATACACAGTATACACCCTAAAGTGCCTTGTGGTTTAAAAAACATGCTTGTACTCATAAGCTCTTTGTACTGCCCACATAAAAGAATTGAATGCAGAGCTACAAAAATGTCTCCAAGCTCAACTGTAAATTAAAGCTGTCACTTCATATTGAAAGCCTGGAGATGCTGCATGGCTTTAGGAACACACAGGGAACCCTTACCTTTCTATCTTCTTTTTCTCTTCACATACTATGTTTCTGTCTTATTGCAAGCATTTCTTTCGGAATAAAGATCTTCCCATTTGTTTTTAGTGAGGATTTATTCTCATTACACAAACACAGGATTACACCACAAGGCCAAGATTTCAATCACAGATTGATGAAAAACGCTGTCTACTGGGAATAATAAATCATGACTGTGATTTTTTTTACTGTTTGCAAAGTTTATATAACTAGATTATGTTGTTGGGTTACACTTTCATCCACCTTCAGTGTTCATTTCCTTTTTCCTGTGGCATTAGAAGTTACCATTTTGCATTCCCCACCCTAAGTTTGTAAGAAGCCAGTGAAATAAAAACATTTTATTTATCCCAAAATGTTTCACTGAAGTCAATCAAGTCTTTGAAAGAGCTGGATGCAGAACAGAGTTCTTTGATTTCTATTTCTAAGCATCCTCTTCAATACATCCCAAAGTATCCCAACTCTTTTTTAATTAAGGAACAGCCATGTAGTTAAAATAAAGGAGACACTTACAAAAGGCTCCTGCCCTTCTCCCCATAAACCTGTGTAAAATCTCTTTAAGAAAACTGACATGAGACATGAAGTCAAGTCATGCATGTTCATGCAAATACCCAAATGTGCAGGGAGTTTGTTCATAGTATATATCTATACAAATTGCATATATATGTTGACACATATGTTTAAATGTGTGTGTGTAATTAATTCAGTGTCCCTAATTCTTTGGATGCACAACCAGTTGTATAGAATTCATTCTGAAAGTCTGGCCCAATCACACACGCAATTTATCTAGATTCAAAACAGTTATCTTTTCTGAATAAAAGAAGCCCTGCAAATGTTATAAGTATGAAAATTATAATAACGTAATCATAAATTAATTTAACTCAAAAGCCTCAGAAAAACTACTAGATTCAGTGGAGGACACACTTATGTGAGGAGGGCACAATTGTGTCTGATGTCCTCACAGCAGCTCCCACGCCTGCAGAAGCACCCAGAATAATCCACATGGTCTGCACACCAACATCAAATCCAGTCATCTGCTATGAGGCCCTTATCCCAGGGGAAAGAACGGCCTTGTGACTTATCTCCATCAAGCATTAGCACAAACTCATGTCAGTCGGTGTCCCACAGAATCCAAATCCTGGAGACAGCCACAACACCAGGAGAAGGAAAAGGTTTGGGCAGGAGGTGGGGACCAACTGTTCAGGGAGCCCTTTCTCACCATAGCTACTTGCAGCTCCAAGAAATTTCCTGCAGCTGCGGTCATCTCTGCCAACAGGGTTTTTTGGCCCTGAATGACTTAGTTATTATAAAGGTTGAGTTCTTGCATCAAATACAACTCTTTAGGTATTTTCTAATTTTACTTGTTCAATATTTTTTTCTTCTCTGTTTCCATTTTACATTAACTAGCTTTCAGAAACATTGTAAAATTGGCTCGTATTTGGTAAAGTCTAACACTGCCTAAGAATTAAACTCTTGTATTTGAAATAAAAGAATATTTTGAAATCAACAAGGTTTTTGTACTATATGTCTTCTAAAGTAAAAGATGACCTTTCAGTGAGTAACTATGGGTACAGCACTAATATAGTAAAACTAGTTATTTTCAAATAACTTAATGTTGAAGTTCTTTACCAAGAACTTAACATTGAACTTCTTTCTTAAGAACTTAAATATCCACTTTGATGTGGGGAAATATTTACTAAAATTGGAAGGTCTGATTCTTCAGATACAATGGTAACTTGACTTAAGGCTGTTACTGAAAACTGTCACATAAACTTTTCCTCAAAGATGCTTTTTTGACTACCAAAAATGCTGTCATTAATTAACCTCATTCTAAAAGTCCTTCTTGGCCAAAAACATGTCAGACGTAATAAGTTAGAGTTCTTCTCCCAAGAGATGTGATAAACCCATTTTAAAAGCTACTGCAATAAAGCTCTTGGTTTTTAGTAGAAATGTAAAGGTATCAAGTCATCAAATCATGCTGTTTTTTTAAAAAGACTCAAAAAATAACCCAAAAATCATGATATAACATTTATAAGATTCTAAATACTTTGGAGGTTCAGGGCTTTTTGGAGACAAGAACACTAGAATTTCAATATTTATCTTTGTTATTTACTACTTCCCTACTTTTGCATTCCTGTAAATCTTAAAATTATTATTACATTACATAATACTATACGTATTTTTATTCTGTTGGTCTTTGTTGATACCTTTGGCATCACAGGACCCACAACACTTACACAACCATTAGGAATCCAGCCTTTAAACACAGTATTCTTAACAGAAATCCCGAGGAAGTGGATACATTTTGAGAAGTAGAGATATTATTAGTGTATTTGGAGAAGTAGAGTATTATTAGTGCGTTTGAGGAATGCCATAATTTCCGCAACACTTTTATTTCTTGATTGAAATTTCATAAGGTGCCCAATTAAGGACACTGCTAAGCACTGATTCAAAATAATATAAATAATTTCCTTAAGACTCCTTCTAAACTATTATTATCCAACACTACCTCTCTTCTGGAACTTCTTTGGTGTTCCAAAAACTGGTAAAAACAAAGATCAGATCCTGAGAGAATTCTTCACCTAACTCTTTCAAAAACTCTGAATGAAAGATAAATGCTCTTTTCAAAATGTCTATCATTTTAATATTTAGTACTAGGCATTCCTTCAAATTATCACAGGATCAAAAAAGGTTTTATCATCATTATCTTTTCAAACACCTCTATCATTTATTTCTTTCATTTTTTTCCAAAAATGGAGAAGAAATACTAAGAGATCACTTCTGTCATTTCTCCATTTTTAAGCAATTTGACTATTTTATCATTGCTCAAGAGACCTGCATCACTGTTACCATCCTTTTTGCTTCAAACACATTAATACTGACTTCCATGCTCTATTTCCATTGCCCCGTTTTCTTCTGAGCCCTCTTTTGATGATTTTAGCATTTTCTGACACAGACACATATTTTTCTGCTACATACTGGAATACATATTGATCTTTTCCTGAGGTACTTTCATTTTCCTTTCTATGTATGTTTAAATGCTACCATTGGTTACAATAAATTTAGTATTTCTTGTGTTAACATAAAGCTAAGTGAAGTGGGTTGTTTCTTGAAATTGAACCTTCATTTATTGAGTTTTAAGGGAAAACAAAAGGAAGATAAATTCTTTCCCAAGGGCTAAGATGTACATTCTGTGGTTTAGACAAAAACCCAGTAAGTTGTGTAATGTGACCAGTGTACAGCCATTTGGGTTTTTATATGTTGTATATTTATTAAACAAAGGATGTGAAACTGAAAACTTTCAGTCATTTCTAGGTATAGGGTCTTGGTCATCATACCATATCATAAATTTAGACCTCTAGGACTTTTTACAGGAATGACAAATACTTGTAGAATTGTTAAAATCTATTCTGCCCTATGATTTTATAAAATAACTGCACAGGCCATCTACTAGAACATTACAAAGATACCATGCTTTGGTCTTTCCTCATTATGGACCTGCTACATTTCTTAAGTCAAGCAAAATAAAGAGATATACTGGGGAAAAAAAGACCCCTTATATAAAGCTATTGCTTCCTTTTTCCTTTTCAGGGAATTTCCTTTATTTCCATATTAATGGAATGGATACAGCAGGATGCCAATCACTAATCAATGATGAACCAAGCTTTCGGTTGCCAAAAACTGCTTTATGCTAGCAATAATTCTTGTTTTATATTTTATTGTGGACCTCATGACACAGCCCTAGGGGAACTAAACCACTACAAAATCTCTGCTGATATGAGTACGTGTACTCATATCAGTACAGAAAAGGGCAGGCAGGGTGAATAATAAATAGCTGATGTTAAAAAATCATATTCAACACTATGAGATGTACAACTACAGGTCTCAGAGCCTATATTCTTAAATTTGACTGCTCTGCTTTTTTGCTGCTATTTCCATGGAAATGCAGTAAAATGTCAGACAATATTTACTAAGTAAGTATCTGAATCACAGTTTAGAAAGAGGACAATAAATGAGTTGAAGGAAACACATTACAGTCAAAGGCCTGCATTTCAAGGGAATTATTCTTCACCTGATAGGAATTATGAAAAAATTATAGGACCTTGCATTTGGTCTAGTATCTGTAAAAATACCATACTTAAATAAATTGGTCCTGTCACTATGATATAAGAGAAATCAAAGCTAGTGATGAAACCAAGATAAAATATCTAATCCAGAGACCAAACCTTTTGAAAGGTCTACATCCAGTCTCAGCTCATTTTCCATCAGGAAACTGCATAACCTCATTTATTTAAAGGTTAAGACAAAATGTATTTAAGTTAATGGAACACTTGTGTTTGTTTAAAGATATAAACTCCATCAGCAATAAGAAACTTTATGCCAGCAGGCACCACTTGTAATTAGTTGTACCCCTGGATTTCAAACTGGGTAATTGGGGTTAAAGACAAACAGATGAAACCTCTCCTTCCCAATGCCCCATGGTGAAAATAAAAAAGTTCTGTCAGCTTGGAAGACCTGCCCAGATGTGATGAGACCTCAGAACAACATCATGTTGAGACGGTAATATCAAGCAAAATGCGCCAAGTCCACTCCCCACTCAATAGGAGTAAGTCAACACTACTGCTCTTGGCATCATTTCTCATATATTGAAATAAGTACACATTGTGATGATGAAGAAAAGGGAAAATAGTTACTGTCCAAGATTCCTCTGGTGACTGAAACAACATTTTGTAGCAATTGACACTTCCAAAATGTTGTGGACTGCAGAAAATCCTTTTGTCTCCTCCACAATTGCACATACTAACTTTGGCATGTCTATAATTCCCACATAAAAACACTTTTATCAATAAAGTTTAATATTATAAACATTTATTAAGAGAATTTATGGCATACTGCTCAGCATACCACCATCAATTACAACTAACTCTCATTTGTCAACTTGCAGAATTACAAATCTGGTTCTGGTTGAAGAAATGATTATGAACATATTCATCTCTTCCTACAATGGCATCAATGAAGATGGAGTTGACAGGATAAAGGATTGGTATTTTGTGGGCTCTGATTTCAGAGAACTTTAAGTCTACATTAATCCTGATGTGCAATCAATACATTTTAATTTGACTGTATATACTGGAACAACTATTCAACCTGAGAATGGTGTGTGTCTCCTATGTATTTATTTTCAAAATGCAAGGATGTGCTTAGGAGCAGGTGTGGAACAGTCCCAATTTCCTCTAGAATGGGGAGAAGCTCTTTAGAATAAAACAGTATAAATATCACAATTGTTATGTTGAAGACCTTTAAAAGGAAAGCAAAACAACTTGAAAACCCTCCAGATCTATTTTGGCAAGCCATGCAAATGGCATCTCTTACAAGGAGATCTTACATTGGTGCACTTACTTCAGACTGCAGGGGTTAACCAGAAGTTTTGGAGGTTAAACCAAAAGAACCACTCAAATTGAAGGCTAATTCTGTTTTCTCTTTCAGCCCAGTTTTTAAATGACTCCTATTGGGTCATGTACTTTCAAGAAATTAGACTAATCCAGTCAGTATATTTCTGTGTGAAATTACAAAGTGGTTTAGATATGCCTACAATGATTATGGGATAATATACCCAATCTTATGGCACAGAGTGACACAAGCTATTAACTACATGAAGTTCTTAGTATCTTAGCTTCTCATAGTGTGGAGTTCTACCCCTTTCACATGCACAAATCACTGAGAGTTATTTGTATTGAGATTGATTCTCATATATGGGAGAGGATGCTTCACACCATTATGGCATTATAACATAAACATGGTGTAAATACATTTTATATACTACATAGAATTGAGAATCAGTGTTTCTTAAGTGTTTTAGCATGAATAAGTTTTATTATCTCCTCTCTACAAATGGGGGGGGGGGGGAACAGAATATTATGGGCTGCAGTTTTGCTCAAACTTCATATGAGTGAAAGGAGATAAAAATTACATCTTTATATGGTTATGAGAGATAAAGATTTCAAATACATAGAAAGCAAGTAAGGACTTGCATGCTCTGCATCAAATAAGGAGTGAGTGATATGAAAGCATTAGCAGCTAAATGAAACAGATGAGCAAGTGTACATTTATGTTAGGCTTTCTGTGCTGATGTTTAGTAGTTTTACTACAGACAGAGGTAAGCAGCTGATTATTATCCCCCAAGAGCGAAAGGAAGCCAGTAAGCAATTATTCTGAATTGTGGTACGAGACACAATGCCTCCCAGAGCTATTTGTAGGCTGATGCAATTTGCATGCCACTGTTTGCTCAAGCTTGTGCTTAAAAAACACAGTTTATCCAAGGTAATACTGTGCATGAGCAGTCAGGTCTGAAACTGAACAAGCTTTCTTGTCTCATCATCTCCTTCCTTGCTTTCAGAGATATTCTGCAGCTTTACTGGTGGAAATGGAGAATCCTCTCCTTCAAACAAAAACGTTGGCTGAAGGAGAGGGGCTGTTTGTGGAGTGTTGGTGGGAGACAAAAGGAGATGTGCATGCTGACTGTTACGGGACTCTAGGAAGGGAAGAAATGCACCAAGTCTTTGTCTTCCATACATGGGGATGGAATTGAAGCAAAAAAGAAAATCTAATTGCATTTCTGAATAATAGTATTTTTAATATTTTTCTATTTTGAAGTACCATAATATTCCCTTGTTCCTGCCAGGATGGAAGCTCCTCTGGAAGATTCCTCCTGAACTAACACACAGAAAGGGGTCTGGGTGAGCAAGAACGCACAGATGTAAACAGGCAACAGTTTTCTCATGTTTCCAATGGAAACCTCTCAAGGGTTCAGTGGAAATCTCTCCACACAGTCACATTCAATGACTCTTTTTCATTTTTGTTTTCAGAAAAGTTTTAATCAGCCTTCAAAAATCCAAATGGTAATGGCATCTGCTTAATAATAGCTGGCTCAACCAAAATCTGTAGTTAGAGTGTGTTAATATAAGTCTTTGAAATGTGTGCAGGTAGGAGAGTTTGTATATATAGAGATACCTGTCTGTATGTGAATAGATCAAAAAGGTAAAGGTTGTAGCAAAGATGGCATATGAAGCTGACATGCAGACTTCTTTCATACAACTAATGGGTATTTTCCTTTGGAAATAATTTAGACAAGACTTTTTTTTAAATCTATCCTTCCTGTGGCATTGTCCTTTAAATTCTCATTTTCTTCTTTTCAATTTTTCATAAAAGAAAAGCAAATATAACCATTATCAGACTATTTTCTCTGTTTAAAAAGCAGGTCTGTTTCTGTAGTGTGATATACAAAATATGAAAAGTCCAGACTTTGAACAAACATAATGGCATGTAAATTAACTTAGACCTAGAAGAAACAAGAATGTATTTCATATAAATTATTTCATATTTATACATTTCATATAAATTACTGAAGAATTTACACTGTGATATAAGTGTACAGTTTAGCAAACTATACAATTTTAGACAGAAACAGTTGTAAGCAAAACTGGAATGAAGGTAACAAGCTAAATTAAATTAGAAGAGGTGATCTGGGATGTATGTAGGGCCAGCCTCACAAGGCATTCAAAGTGAGCCCAGGTGTTATGCTCATTTAAGTCTCACCAAAATGTCACATACTGCTCATGTCTTACTTTAAAGACAGCCCATATTTCTAACCCTGCAAAAGATGAAGAGTAAGTTGTCCCTATCCTATGGTTAATCAAAATCAACATCTTGCTACTAGAGCAAGGAAAAGGTCACCCTGATTTTAGCCCATCACTGCGGCAAATCCATAGTAACCCCTTGAAATGTTAAGCAGTTAAGCATGCTTAAAACAATGTAAATGAGAGAAGAATTAAATCCCAGGAGACAGGTCCATGCCTGGTATAAATATCACTGTTAAAATAATTGTATATATGTCAATACACAGTGAGTGAGAATTTGCTCTCATGTTGTTTCCTGCCCCTCCCATAAATAATTGCATCTTATATATATCTATATATATATCATTAGTCTCCACTCAAAAAAAAACCCTACTAAAATAATCTGCTCTTTTAGTTAAATTTAGGACAGTAGAAGCTCTAAAAGGAAGTATGTGGAGGAGAAAAGGGTTTGAGGGGAAAGAAGACTCAGAAATTATCTCTCTTCACCATTGTTTCTCTTGTTCCTCACAGCTCAAACGACATTCCTCATCCATTAAGAGATAATTGTATTTTTGTAATTATTTCCTCCTGTCAGGAGACAATCTGAGAAAAGATCTCATTGTCTCATTCTTTGAAATACACAAAACTTCATTAGTAAGGTTGCTTACTTCAGTTTAACCTATCTAGTGAAATTAGGCTGCCCACACAGCCTATTCTAGTCTGCCAGAAAATCATCTTTTCCCTCTTCTGAGGCTCATGATGAATCTCGCGTGAACCATGCCTGTCTTAAAACCAGGTATTTTTGTTCACTTTGTGACTATTTTATTATCAGCATGTCTGATTTCCTTTAAGTTCTGTGGGTATTATTTGGAAATAATTTTGACAGTGCAGATCCTCAGTACAAGCTTTGCTGAGTGACTCACCATTGCAGCTCCTTAAGATTAAAACCAAATTTGGTCTCCTCCCAGTTTCTCAGGGTTGTTATCTTGTGGGCTGTCTTGAAAGTTAAATCAAGGAAGTTCTATCTGAATAATGTCCTAAAACATCTACATTGTAAATAATAAATAACTGTTTCAAGCCACGGGGATGTTCAAAATTTTTGTTTCAAACTAAGATCAACAACATCTACTCAAAGCAAATCATTCATACGCGAGAGCATCGTCTATTATATGAGCGCAGGATTGATTGGGTTGTCTCCATAAAAGCCATTGAGCAATAGTTATTTACTGAAGTAATCTGAAAAGCAGCACTACTCTACAATCTTGAAACATTTTACCTAGACCATGAACCTTGGCAAGAGAAAAAAGTTAAAATTTTCATGTAAACTCTGTTCCTCAAACTCTTCAATAGAAGCACAGTATGTGCAGATAAACAACTACACAGAAGTTCCAAATGCTTGTCATGACCCTGCTCCCCACAGCTGGATAGCAGAAGAGCCTCAAATAATCATAAAAATACAGGGTTGGTGTTTCAGAGATGGTCCATAATGATTTAATGTCTGGGGATGCACTCAAGAATCCCTTAGGTGCCTTAGCACATTAATTGTAAATTTCTACAGGCAGCCGAAACTTGAGTTCTTGCTCACTGGAAAACATACAATAGGCAGAAACTGAAGAGATTCCTTTGATTTAGATTAGATTTCCCATTTATAATAAAAATATTATGACCTGAGGCTGTTGGTCTCACTAATGACACTGTGACACATTCAGCAGCTTTTTACTCTTTTATTCTGCCTTGAACTAGAGCTTAGAAAACCATCAGAAGTTTCTGTATTTGTGTTCTAAACCATGCTCAATAAATAAGTGTTTGGTTTCAGCTATTTTCAAATCATGCAAGTTTTGGGGGTGTACTTGTTGGAGCCTCATTCAATATATCACTTACATATCACATTTATGGACTATTTGATTGTGCTTTATTTGTGGTCTGTGTCCCTCCCCAATTCAAATAATCAGTCATGGCAGTTCTGAGATATCCTTGAGGGAATTGAACTTGGTTCCTTTGCAAAGAGACAGAGGGAGCAGTTTCGGCATCATTAAATTTCAATTTAACCCTTCAAATAAGGCTTGAGTATATACTGAAGAGACAAATAAGTTTTGTGCTAACCTTTTTCAGAGGAATGAAGTTCTTTCTAATCCTTTTCTGTGTATCTGTACAACTGTAACTCACTGACCAACAGAAACACCTCAGCCAGTGTTCTAGACGCTGCTGTTAAACATTTTATTTTTCCTTTTAGTAATAATTTGATACAAGGGGTCATTTGTGCTGTTGGTTTTTTTTAAAAAGGATTCCTGCTACTGTAATGAACTTTGTATGTACTATCTTTTCCCATAACATTACCAGTTTAATTCAAAGTGCACCTTCCATGCATATGTATCAAAGCATTAGTATAAAAGCACTTGACAACTAACATTTTAGCTAAAGTCTGCATCAACACCATCATTTGACTAATTCTACTGACAAGCCACAAAAATACATGTCATAAATGATTCCATTCAAAATGCAAAACTAATACACCTTTTTGTTTTTTCAGGCTGAAGAAGACGGATTCTCTGTCTGGATCAATTTTTACTTATATTCAACTTTTTAATAGCAATTGAAAAATAGATAATGTATCATTAGCATCACAAGAAAAAATATCAAAGAACATTGCAAAATCCATAATTCTAGATGACTATGAAAGTGTGCTAGCTTTTTCTTCGTCTGCTCCTTTCATTTTTCTTGCATTGACACATATTCTGTCATGGCATGATTAGAAAGAAATTGTAACCTGATGAAAACATCATCACGATACATTGTATGTGTTCTGTGAAACAAGTATTTTTCACAGCCATGATGGCTTAAAAAAATGCATTTGCTTTTCGAAGATACATGATGAAAATCTACAAATGTCAAAATGTCACAGTAATCAGACGGGACCAGAGAGAAAGTAGGCATATATCCCAGGTACTTGCCTAAGCAGCTGCAGCAGAGATCCTTATTACTGTTTCAATTGTAGCTGCAATGTATTTCCACGCAGACAAATTGTGGGAGTATGTACACGACACTTAAGCTCTGCTTTAACATCCTAAGTGAGGCTTATTGCTAGAGCCTCTCCATTTAGGTTATTTTCATCCTGAATGGGACATGCCTTATATAATTTAACATACGGCAGTACAGACATATCAGAGAGGTTTACAATGATGATTCTGACAAGAAAATTATTTCTGAAACAAGCTTAAACACTTGAGTAAGGTACTCTGAGTTAAAAATTGCTATTACTATTCTACTGGCATAAACATCCAATGCACACACAAAGGAAGGAAATGATTAGGAATCATTGAATCCTTCTGCTGGAGCAGACCAGCAGCCATTCTTCCTATTGGTACAACCCATTTTGTTTTGCCAAGACTGTCTCTCCTGCATGCAAACAACCTGCATGCTATGTACAAGGTATGCATATATAAATATACATATGCACATACTGGTCAATCACAGCTAATGTTTTAAATGTTTTAATGTTTTTATGTTTTAAAAAAATAACTAGTCATATACACTAGAAACCAACACTGTGTTAAGAGCACACCTATAGCACTTTGCATAAATAAACTGTACATTTTATACTTCAGCATCAAATTTTTAGTATGATTTGCTAAGGAGATGTGGGTAATCACCTTGTGCATAAGCATGGTTTTGTGTCTGTTTCCTGTCTCTTCTCCTATTTCCTTGCATGGTCTATTTCAAATGCTTGTTGAAATATGAGACAGGAGCAGAGGTCTCAAAGATTCAAATATCTCAAAGATATTTCAAGAAAATAAAGTAAAAAGACGTATTGGCAGGGAAAGTCGACAAGGAGTCCCACATGGTAAAACACTGGGCAGAGATTAAAGCAAAGCCTACACTAAAATCATTTAACTGGGAGACAAGCCTGAAGAAAACCTGACTCCTCCTTCTAGAGCTCATAATCTGCTTGCAAAGCCTGGAGAAAGATGCAACCCATGCATTTCAGCAGCTGTGCAGAGAAAGGCAAGACAGCTTATTTGGCTGACCTTGAAGAAGTTATGCCTGTGAAGTTGAGTTTGTTTCTTGATCTACACAAAACACGTTGTCTGTGAACTGAGACAACCAGCATCGAACACAGGTGATGAGAGAAGGATGCCAAAAGAAGGATCATGGCCAAGTTTGTGAGTGAAAGCACCGGCAGGCTCTGGCCGTTTGAGAGATCAGTTACACTCTCTGGAATTCTCTTTGAATAGAGATGGGTGGATTTTCATGTTTTATGTATTATGGAATGTCTCAGTTGTTCTACTGTATAATGTAAATGTGATATTACAGTATCCATAAGGAAGACGAACCTTTCTCCCACCTATAGGCCTAAAAGTGTTGAGAAAAAGAAGTCAACTAACACATAACCTCTTAAATTAGTGCCAATGAAGCAGTGATTTGGTATAATAAGGTGGAAGTTTATCATGTGAACTAATAAGAGCATTTTAAGATCTGTACTTAATTCGAACAATAGGGAAGAGCAACTGTTATATACAATGAGTAGAGAAGATAAAGGTATTTGTTTACTTCAGTATCTCTGTTGGCTTGAATTTCACTAGCAGAAAGTCAACAGCACTGGTTGACAAATGGACAAAAATTTCACTTTCAACACACTGAGTTTTACTGAAGGAAGTTGCAGAATCTGAAAAAATACTAAGATGCTTGAATTATATTCGACACTACTACTACTAAGTGATTCATACTGTGTATTATAATCAAAAGAGGTACTGAATAATTATCTCTGAAAGATTATTAGAGAATAATGTGTTTATGTGAATATTAGCATATTGAAATACATATATGAAAATGAAACAGAACGTGGCAACAGCAACAAATTTGAATAAAGGCATAATGTTTGACCTACTAATAGCTATTTATAAAGTAATTTAACATATTCTAAATACTCTTTGGAATTTTTTTTGTTTATTGAATGCATATTTACTAGTCAATGGAAGGCGCTTTCTTTATGGCTGACAGAACTAAAAGCCACATTCAGGACTTCACTACAAAATTGTAATGTTTAGCCTTTTTGATGTTTTCCATAAAATCCTCAAAAGACAAAATTCTGTCATATGCTTATTCCACAAAGTGTTACACAGCAGCATGGAAAATAGTCTAAGGCAATCCTATATAAATCATCAGAATACATTACACACACACACGTCTCAAACTTGCTGATAAATGCAAGTTTGCATATATCAGACAGTACCTTTCTGTTACAGATATTTAGTACTTAAAATATTGCAAAACTCTGTGACCATACCAAGAGCTTTCCAAACAGTAAAAAAGAAAATTATTGCAAAATACAGAAGATGCCATTTTGCGTCAGGCAGTTCAAGAAGGAGCAATTATATATGTGTGTGTGTCTGTGTTAGTTAGACAGTCTATTGGGGGGCGGGGGCCCGGGGCCGAAGTGAACAGAGCAGTACTTCTGCCCCAGGCTGTATGATTCAAAAGTTGGAACTAAAGGAGAAAACATGCCTTCTTTAAGGACATGTGCCCGGTGAAGATTAATATCCTTGATATTCTGAGGTGTACATATCAACCCAGTAAAACATCAGCCTTGTGACATGTGGTGGTGTTGGGTACAGATGTGTTTAGAGTAAGAAATGGTCTAACAGTAATTCACTAAAACTCCCACAACAGTCCTTGAGTATCTGTTAAGATTACCAGCAGTGAGAAACATAATGATTGTGAATACTGGAGTATTTTTGTTAAGAATACCACCTCCATGGTAAAAATGTTGTTAGTTACCACAGCAGTGTATGGTATAGGAAAAGTACAACTGCAACCACAACCACCAACAATGGTATTTAATAAGCTTATCAAAAGACGTACACACACAAACTCTTTTGAGTGTTGCCTAATGCAAGGTGCTGGGACCACCTCCTTCCACTGACCACTGTGGGGTACTAAGGCCTGGAATCCTTAAACACCATTCTTAAAATGCCTAAGCCACATGAGGGCAGATGTCACAGAAAACTGCGACAGGTGAGAAGAGGTCCCTTAAGTGTTAGGCTGTCAAATGTGTTTGACTTGAAGAATACATTTTTTCTCAGATATCACTGTCCTCCTTTCTGAAAATGTGGCCCTTTAAATGACCCCCTTTTCCTGAATGTATCTTCCTGTGTCTTCTCCTTCCTTTCTTCTACTTATTATTCTCCCCTCTTCTTCAGCCCTTTGCCCTTACCTTTCCCACATGCTGTTAAGCCTGATTTTTAAAGCAGAAGGTAGTCCTACTTAGTGCAGCTTAAGTTAACAGAGAGAAGGGAACAGTCCTTTTTCTACACTTTCTCTGCTCTTTAGACAATTAGCGTTGGAGCAGGTTGGTTGGGAACAGATGGCCGAGTCCCACCTAAGGGATTCGAAACAACTAGGTCAAAATGTTATGTGGAAATCAATATTACATTAATATAATACAATATTGAAATATTACACTAATATAATATAATAGCAAAATCAGCAAATTAGCAGGATCTTTCTTACTGGACAGAATGGAAATGTTTAAAGGCAGGTTTAAAGGATGACAGGTCTTTCTTTCAAGACCAGTGGAAGACTCTAAAAAGAGTGTTCAGAGTATTTTCAGAACTGGTAGTTTCACTTTGAGAAAGAAGGAAAAATCATTGTTCATCAAGGGAGTGCCCTCTGTGAAATTCCTAATGATGGCAAGGGCAGAAAAATGAGAGCAGAGCAGATTCTTTATAAAAAATAGAATTTTTTAAAAAAAGTAAATATGCTTTTAAAAAATGCTTAGAGAGAATAGCGGTCAAAGCATCCATGATCCTGCTGTGAATTTTCTTAAATTATACCAAAAGTAGTCCAACTTTGTTCATAATCTGTATCTACATAAAGTCATCCATGGAAATTGAACAAGCAGTTACTTCTCTGTAGTGCCAATCTATATTCACATCCTAATACTACCAATCCCCAAAATCATGAATATCAGACCTCTCATCTATGAAAAATTGGTTTAGCTATTGAAAGAATCTTTACTGCAATATTTACAACATCTAACAAAAAAAACCAAAAAAATAACACTGGCTGTAACAGACACCAACAGTCACCAGCCAGTATTTCTCCAAATACGCTTTTTCACTCTCTCTCACTTTTTCCTTTCTGTGGTGTCTATCTTTTCTACAGGCTCCCTCACTGGCATTTACAATGGGCTGCCTCAATTCAGATCTCTACTGCCTCACATATCTCACCAAGGAATGGCTTTTTATCTGCTGACATATTTGTACCATCTGGGGGAAAAGCAGCAACAATTTGGCAGCAGAAACAACAAAGAAGTCCCAGTCATGCCCCTTTGACGTCTTCCAGGAGTCCTTCCTCATAAAAATCAGAATAAAAGCAATTTCAACTTTGTTCCTCCCACTCAGGGAGAATGTAACTTCAGTGGAACCAGTGACCTCATGCAAATTCACAGAAACAGTATACATAGAAAGATGTCTATAGAAAACTGAGCTAAAGCTGAATATATTAATGTACATAAAAACAGAGGCAGAGGCACCTACCTAGCATGAGGAAGGAGAAAAAATAAATTCATTCCTATGTACCTGTCTAGTAGAAAGGAAAGGACTTTGACTAATTCCACCAGGAATCAAGGTCTAGGGAGACCAAATAAATTTTATCAACATTGCCATTGTCTTCAACCACAGGTTAATTGCATAAGCTTGTATACTGAGAACTTAAACCTTGGAAACCAGGGAGCTTAAACTGACTCCAGTTGGTCCAGGATTTACTTGTCAGCATAGCAATGTGACATGTCACCTTTGCATAAGTGAGTGCAAACTCCTCAGTGAAACTCACATCCAAGCTCTTGAGATCCATTTGGGATTTGAGATCTCGTGCATACTTCTCTAAATTAGAGATAGGCATTGACCAGACGTCTCAACCATCTGGCTCTCTTCTACCCCAGAAATTTCAGGGAAGCCAATAAAGTGCAATGCATTTCTTTTTTACATTTTCTTTCAACAACATAGTGAGGCCACCTCCAATTCTGAAGTAGAGCAGAAATGGAGCTTTCATCTCTGTAAAAAGTTAATTTCAAATGCTAGCAGAGCTCACAGGGTTTTCAGCACTAAGCATTCTTCAGTATGCCTAGCCTGCAACTCTTAGACGGCAAGCAAGATAAATATTCTAAGTACATGTACTACGCTACATGTATTTTTCACACATTCAGAGTTGTCCAGGAGCTCAGAAAAAACAGGCAAAATAAATAAATAGTTTGAGTTATGTAGTGGAATGAATGGCTACTAAACACATCTCTTTATGAGAAGCTTGTCTCAAGGTTTGTATATAGGCAAGCAAGCACAGAGAGAGAAAAAAGCACTGAAAAGTGTAAAAGACCATGTGGGTGGCTACCCCAGGAAAGAAAGCCAACAGGAACACAAGAAACAAATAGAGAGAAGCAGCAAAAGATGGGAAGAGTAAAGCACTAGAAGGCCAGATACGATATTTGCCATCGCCCATGAAACCCATGTACTAAGAGGTAAAGTAGCCTTAGGTTCACTGTATGGCAGAACAAGCTGTGAAGGAAGAATGAATTACTAGATTTTACAGTATGTTTCTCATGTATCCGAATTCAATAAAGGCTGATCCCAAATATGAGGTTTTCATTGTGATTTATCCCCAGTGGTATTCTCTACATTTCAGAAAATTATGAGCTTCATTAATAACAAAAGAGTTACTATGTAAAATAGCTTCCCTCACACCTAAGTGTCACACAAACCAAATTTACACCACATTATCAGTTGGAAGTCACACAACCTAAACAAATTTCCAAGACCACATCTCTGACATTGATGTTTATTGTAAAAACACGGACATTCCAATCAAAAGTTTACACCTTGCAGGAGGCATTTAGAAACACATCACAAGACAATGATTTCAGATGCAGAAAGCTTTTCCTTTTTCAGTCCCAGCACAGCACGATGGGATTTCCTGTATTAACCTTTGAAACAGAGGTTGGATTCACTCAGAAAAGAGTGAATCCAAAAATATCACTGCAAAACTATTACTTTGCTATGGCAGTCAAAAAGGACAGACTCAAAGAAAGCAAAATGTTCCTTCTCTTCTGTATGGTGAGCAGGAAACTAGATCACAAAAGTATCAGCATATTGCACTCTGAGAGCAAAAGACTAGCTAGGTAAAGAGGGGGGAATTGAATTAATGTCAAAGTTCATGGAACAAAATATTTATTTACAGCATCCAGAGAACCAACACCTTTTCATTTATAGGCAGAGGAAGGTATATATACAGGAATAGATAACGGGTATAAAACCACTTAGCTAGAAGGTCTGAGGTATTTTACAGGATCCTTGTGTAACCTAAGAAACAAATTCATTCAGCTTTCACTTTAGTGGGACATAAGAGGTCTCACTCTCACACAGTAAGTGCTCAAATCACAACAAACTTGTGCTTTGGCAGTTCTCCAACAAAGTTTGAGCATTTCTTGATACTTCCTGGGAGCATGTTATTTACATACTTACAATCTATCACAATTAAGCTTACCAATGATATCTTGAGAAGTTTTCTGCTTCGTCCTTTAAGCAGTTTTGTCACTGAAGGCAATAGGCATCATATAGTAGGATTTTGAACACTTCTGCTCTTATATTTTGATAGAAAGAGGCTTTCTGTGGGAAAACCACAGATAATAAATCATTGAAATACTAAACTATGTTGATAGCACATCTTTTTTAACAGTATGCAGTGTCACATGGTGTGCTGCTGAATAAACTATGCCTCTGGAAGAGGCTTTCACATCTGTTAATGGAAATTTGTACACATTCACAAGCTCACATTTTATGTTCCAATTTTTTTTCTGAATTTGTACTTCTACAAAAAGATCCAAAATCTTAGGAACAAGTACAGCTGGGATAGAGTATAGTAAATTCAAAGAGTAAAGATACAGTTTTCTTTTTTTTCCTCTCCCTCTCATTAGTTGAAATCAGCAGGAAATCAGGGGAAAACCCAATGATGGGAATTTAAAAGGAGGGCACTATAGACCAGAAAGGACATTACAGAAGATAGAGAGGGAAGCAGAGGGAATCCAGAAAACGGATATCAGCCAAGACGAAAAAAGTACCGGTCCTATCATGTTAAACTTGAATTCATAGAAAACCTCTTGTTGATTCTGAGCTATTTGTACTATATCCTTCCAAAACCTTGATCATAAAATTCTACCACTTTTCATCTCAACTCTAGACACATTACATGGGGACTAACATTTTCCTAACTGCCCAGCAGTGCCACTGCCAGGATAATGGCAATAATGACTACATATGTCTAGGCACTCAGAAGGACCCCACTCCCAAAATCACAGTCATGGGCACAATGCTAAGACCTGAGAGAGACACTAAGAAAAAAAAAAAAAAAAAAAGTAGGAAAGTAGTACAGATCTAAGCAGAAGCCAGAAAAAAATTAATAAAACTTGCTTTATTCAATCAATTAATTGCTTTGCAAATATATTCCTTTGATAAATGTCTTTTTTTCTCCTGAACTATATTAACTGGCCCAATGATATTCTCCTTAAACGATGTATTTTTTATTCCTTTCATAGGACCTTTTTTTAGAACTTAAAAATCTTCTGAGAGTTACCCTTACTCAGACAAAGCGGTTGTTTTGTTCGATTTTGGTGAGAAAGGTCCAGTTTTCATGTGTAATCAGTCATTAATTTAACTCTCTCGAAGTCTTAATAACAAATTTAATCCCTACTAACCATGAAAAAGAGTAACAGGACTGTCTTGTTACCTTCTTATTTTACAGAATCACTAAACAAATGAAGTGCAGACATATACAGTGTATTCTGACTCACTGCACATCATCAACCTCAAAGGGCTGGGGAAAGGGAATATGGAAAGGGAATGGGGAAAACTACCAGTACTGGCCTTGTTGTGCTAACAGGTTTAAAAGGAGGTTGGCCACAAGTATTCCAGATGGCTGAGTTTTATATTAACTGTTCACAGAGTGAAATGGGCTGTTGCTGTGAGTGATGTCCCACATTAGTAAATGTTGGTCTTTCTCATCACATACATCATAAGTTATCTGTCTTCCTGATGCTATCAGTCCTCTCAAGATGCCTCAGCCATGACAAGAAATAATGAGAGATTAATTAAGCTGTTAACCTGTTCTGTAGTACTAGCCATTGGGAGAGGGAAAGATGGTCCTTCATGGAGAATCCTGTCACTACACCATACCTTGGAGAACAAATGCTCTGAATTAGCCCAGGACTCTACAGAACACATAGAATCGGCAAGAATGACATTTTAGAAAATTTTATATAAGAGGATTTAGGCTGCTGCGATTACAGCTCATGCATAAAATGATCCACCATTTCGAAGGGTACAAATGATGACAACTTTAGCAAAGTTGAAGGTACCCCTTAGACATCTGATAAATGTCCAGCCCATGCAATATTTTCCAGGAATAAACACATGCTGCAGCTGGCAGGGACACAAGTAAAACAACAAGGCAAAGCTACTTGAATATATCAAATACTCAAAAAATCACACACAGCAGTACTGGCTGAGATTGGGAAAAATTATTTCTCTTCCTTGTAAAGAAGAATACTTAAACAAAATAATGTATCACCTTGTCCATTTGAACTTATTACTAGAACAAATAAGCTTGTGTGTAAATAGAAGCAACACAGAAAACAGTGCTGTGTAGTAGAAGCAGGTGAAGCATATGGGGGCTTACTTTCAACTAGTCTGGTATCATGGAATGAATGCTCCTAGTTTATTTTCATTTGAAGGAACCCTAGTTCATGTACTCTGAGAGTGCTCCATGACAAAAAGGAAGTGCAGTCAGAGGAGACAATCAGGATATTCCCTCCAGAAGTGCTAATGCTAATATTGACACAAAGTTTGCTTTCAGTGAAAAAGAAAGAAGCATAATACATAGCTATTATTCAGTGCGGTTTTGTTCCCATAATAATGAATTAGATTCTCGAAAAGAAACCTCAGAATTTAGAGTTCAATACCATGCACATGAAAATCCCTATTTGTATGCACACAAATCTGTACAGGTTGGCTTCAGTGGGACTATTATGTGTTGCCTTTTCAGCAACACAATTAGAATGTGCCTTCACAGTTACCTGCAGATACCTCCACCCATGCTTTCAGTTGAGTTACCTGAGCACAAGGTCCTAAAGGCAGGTCCTACAAAGCAATAGAAATCACATTCTGATATGTCTACATGAATTTAGCACTTCATATCATTCATGTTTCTCCAGTTCATTATACGCACTTTACTGGATAAACACGCCCTTCGCTATCAAAAGGGCAATGCTTGGCTAAATGGATGGTTTAAGATTCATACCTTAAACAGAGCTGAGCATTGTAAGCCAAGCAAAATGTAGGGTGAACTACAGAACAAAGAGTACATCATAAATTGATGACACGAAATAATTATTGCTTTAAAAACTTGATAGTACTATATATAAATTTCACATATGTAAAAATACAATCACTTGCATTCAATTATTTTCCCTGTTTAGTTGGAATTCAAACTTTGGTATAAAGTCCTGTTACAAATAGCCCCTTGCTATTTGCAGATGAGTAATTTGAGCCAGTTTCTGGGATCACATAAAGCTGATGCATTCAAATGAAGCAACATATGAAAAAATTAAAGAAACATCCTTACCAGAATGCCCACTTTTCATAGGGCAGTAAGTGTAGCAAGGGAAATTACTTGGGTTTTTCCTATTTGAAAAAGACCCTAAATCTATGCCTTTGTAATTGTGAAAGGTATTAAGAGTTTTCAGAAATGACATTATTCTCTAATGCTCCTGTCCATTAATGGAGGACATTCATTGTACTTATTAAGACGGTGAAGAATCGTTAGACTGGTGGGAATGAGGGAAAGAAAATTGAAACATTCCTTGCTAAGAAACTAATTTAACAAAAATGACAGGAAGTCAGTGGAACCAAAAAGTGGGAGATGTTAGAATTATGTTTACTCGTTTGAGTCATGCTTGATGCCGTCCACAAAGACTGCTTTGAAGAAAATCATCCTGGTCCTCCTGCTCTCTGTATGTTTCCACAGATTACTCCCTATTCTTTCTACCGTCTTCTGACAGGATGTCTGTGCACCTACTGTATCCTCTGTAATGTTTTCTGAACAGGGCCTGACCCCCTCAACACTGCTGGTGTTCCTACTGCACTGCCTCAGATGGCTTTAAAAGGCTAACGATACACTATGTTATATTCTGGATATATAAGTGAATTGCAATCCTTTCAGTTCACCAATGCATATGAAAGGTTGTTGATCTATCAGGGCTTGGAATGCACACCCAAAAGGCAGCAGGAACCATGCAGCAGTGTTAGGAAGGAAACACTTATCCTTTTTTTTTTTAGATTTCAGAATGTTCCTTATTGCTACTGGAAAGACCTGTGCTCATCCTAGTATTTTGGAAAAACCCAGGGATGGCGAATGCTGTGCTAGTGGTCATCTAGCAGCCTGGGATATGAGAGCTGAACACATATTTGGATTTGATCTGATTCAGATTCAAGAATTAGATCTTGCTGTTCTGCATCCACAGAAACTGTCCTAGCACAGATAAAATACATCGGTGGTCTGGCACAATTTTTTTTTTTTTTTTTAAGTGGAAAAGATAAGACATAAAGAATATCCTAAGTTTTTAGTCTGGAGTGCTGGGTTTCATACAGTATACGAGATACTGATATTTTTTCCCTAGTCCTAGTTCCCAGTACTGAACATCAGATCCCCACATCCTGGATGAATTTCCCAGGCTCCAGGTATTTCTGGGGTCTTGGGTTTCTCTGCTTTTGAGAAAAAACCAAACAACTCAGTTTTGGAATACAGTATGTTTTTTCTCTCAAAATGGAAAAGACAAAGAAAAGCAGCTCCTACCAAAAGGGAAAGAAATCCATTATCATAAAATTCCTCACCAGCCATGGTTTGTGGTAGAACAGTAAACAGAGATGATTTCCAAAACAAAGTCTGCAGCAGTCTCAAGTCTTCTAAAGTGGTTAGGTGGTTGACTCGGTGTTTCAGAGCTTCACAGCTGAAGTTGTTACTTCAGAAGTGAACTGTAAGACTGACTACACCTATGGGACAGTGCCCACCACAACACAAGGACACAACTACTAGAATTATCTTTTTCCCATCATAAGAGATAGTGGTGGCCCAAAAGTCAGTTCAAGACCCCAATTTCCAAACTTTAGTTTGTAACTCAGAACCTTGGTGCTGCTTTGTCCTATTTCTAGTATTAACCTGCAGACATATGATCTGAATCAAAACACAGGGAGCAAGAGATGTTCCATTCACTGGTTTGCTATTTTAAATCCAAGAATGACAGTAGCAATAACTGTGGAGCTGGAGGTGTAGGGAAGCAGCCCAGGGAGAACAGCATTAGCACGGCTTTAGTGTGCAGGCTGCCGGGAGCAGAGGATTCAATGTGTGGGTTTGAGCAACCAGGGTGTTCGGGGAAGGGAAATCAAGCAGGTGGTGAATAGGAAAGCTGGATCAGTAAGTGGAAAAAAGCTGTCAGGGGAATCATTAGAAGCAGTTGCCTGGCCAGGTCCCATTTAGAAGCAGCAGCTGTGCCAGCCTGATGAGGAGAGGGGATGCTGCTCCACGCCAGATGTGCACAGTGTGAGCACGCTGTGTTGGCTGCCAGACATGGGGAGGAACGAAGACGGAAGCCGTAGGGAGGGTGATATGGAGAAAAGGGAAGCAGCTGCCAGGTTACTCCAGGAGCCAGATGCTGTGCACAGAACAGCGTGTACCACTGTTGCAGCCCTGTGATCTCTGAGCTGTTCCTGCCTAGAGTAAGGGGTTAAATAAATGTCCAGGGGAAAAAATATTTCAGAGGCTGTAGGTGCTGATTAGGCTGATTTCATGTCTTTGTGATCACTTCCTGCAATCAAGATGAGCTGGAATTTTCTGCTTGAGCTACAGCTTAATTTTATCACTGTAGAATACCTAAGAATTATTTCTTGGACTAGGCACTGGTTTAAAACTGCAGTGAAGGATATTAAATTTTGTTCTGCCATCTGCCTTATAAAGTCTGATTTTTCTCTTCATTAGCCCAACTGTAATTACTGAATTCACTCAAAATAGACATGTCTGACTCCTTCTGAAGCTGACCTGTGATGAACACCACGGAACCCAACAGACCAAAAGTCTCAAGACAGTGCCTTGGGACTACAGCCATTTATTTCGACTATGGGCTGCCTCTACTCTGCATTCTTATTTCTTCGGCCATCTTTCACTGAAACTCTTGTAATGTATGGTAGAGATTATATTTCTGACCATATAGAGAGGTCTGAGCTTTAGCTGGAATAGTAGAATCCAACAAAATGTTGTCTCTTCTCCTTCACTGCAAAATTTCATTATTCCATACTTAATTTTCTGCATTTTTCATTAAGTTCCTGTTTTGCCCCACTTTCAATTGTTGTATCAGTAAAATACTCCTTGTCTGTTTAGGGAGGTCTCATTTTTTTTTTAAATCATAATTTTTTATACCTAAATCTTTCAAGCAGAATTCTGACACCTCTTTCCTCTATTGTTGCTCCCGGCATACAAAAGAAAAAGCCTCTGAACGGAGTTAAGCTAAACCAGCACTTTCTGTACTTCTACTTACATTACAATTCCTCAAAGGGAGCATATCTGTTTTATGGAGCTTCTTTCTGCCTGTTCAAAAGTCACAATATAAATAAATATCTATTTTTATTTCTCCCAAGAGATCTAAGCTAACTGCTATAATATATAAAGAAAGTAGGAGCATGTTTTATGCAACAGAAAATTCTATACGCAACATTGTACAATGAGATGGATGAGACTAATAATTCAGTGTGATTATATTATTATAGAAGCTTAATCTGTCTACTGTCTAAGGCAACTATGCCAGGAGATTTCCAGTCTTTTAAATGTGTACAGTATTCTATATTTATGCCATTTTCAAATGTCTAAAGGGATAAAAACAGGCACGTTAATACTTCCTAGTCATTATTCATGAATTGAGTTATACTGCAGTTGATCAGAGAGGTCACATAGCCACATATTCAATGTAGACAGAATGGAACAACATTTTAAAGCAAAAAGATGCATGTGCAAATGCAAAATATGTTCTGCTAAACTGGGGACTTTGATAGATTTTCTTTTTAGTCCAGTAAAAATATAAAAATAATAAAAATAACAATAGTAAGATTATTTTTTATTTTAAAATGTTTAAAAACATGGATAAAAAAACAAGCATTGTAGTAAGTTTTATTCAGATATTTTTACCCTCCTTTAAAGAAATATACTGTTAAAATACTATGGACCATTTGTATTTATGCAGACTAACACTCTAGTATTCCACACATTTAGATAAAAATGGGAAAAGTATGATTCCCTGCAATATTATTATAATTATGAATATTGTTGTTGTTGTAGCAAACACCTCAGAAAAGTTCTATAATCACCTTGTACTCTAAACTCAGATCTTTAGCACAGCTTTAATTTTGTCTTCAATTTAAATAAAATCAGTTCTTGAGCTTATAGTCTGAATTGCTAGCATGAAATAGAGAAGACCAGACCGTGGTCCCAGCTCACAGCACCTTAGTAAATAGTCCTTTGTGAGTTTGCACTCTGAATTAACAACACCATTCACAAACTTCTCACTTTCATATGACTACAATGAAGCTGGTGAGAAATGATGAAGGTGAACCATGGGCCACTAGTCACAAAGAATTCTGCTTTTCTAGCTAGTAAGTCATTCTTTAACTGCTTACTCCACCCTGTTAAAACCCCCACAGAAAAATTCTTTTCTGTAGGACACCAACCCTCTCTGACTGATTTATTGCCTTAATTTCTCCCTCCTACTCCATATATAATTTGAAGTAGGCAATGAAACACTATAAAATGCTTGGTTGAAGCTGATGGGTGTAACACAGAGCCCGTCATCAAAACTGGAGGACAGGATTCCAAGCAGCAACATTAAGACAGCTTAACAGCAGCATCATTATTGAGTTCATAATTAAAAGATGCTTTTGAAATTCCCAGAATTAGACCATATTTAAGAAGCATATCTTGTTTTTCACTGAAATCGGTATTTATATTTGTGATAATGGTTATCATATGCTTTTACAGAACTTACCCTCTGCTTAAAAACTACTGTGGCTAGTAAATATATCTATTTAATCATAAACATACAATAGAGAGAAAGATGCCCAACATATTTGGACAATCTAGCCCTGATAAAGACAAGTATTTAATCAGATGCTTAATCACGTGTAAGGAGTACAAATGGACTCAAATTTTCTTCATGCTGCTATTTACATGTAAGACTCGATCACACAGACTGCAACTCACAAGGAATTTTCACCAAGATATGCACTGAGGTCAGCACAATGCACGTCACAAGTATTTTCATACTTAAATCATTGCTTCAGCTCTCACAAGCACCACAGGAAGAGGAATTGCTGCTTGAACTGGGGAACTGAGAGAAGCCACTAGACCAGAAACTGTGAAATGAAAGTGGTAGAAGTAGTGCAAACCTTTCTCTGCCTTCATTTATCAAGATGAGATGAAAATAGCCTTGTCTCAGAGAAACTTGCATGAAGTATCTTTACCATTTCATTCCAAATCTAAGGAGGCTTAATATAAAAGCTAACACACTTTGCAAGAATGCCCCCCACTAGAAAGAGGTAAAGATGATACTATATTGTAATTGTCTTAGATCGTTCTGCCAATTATCATTTTTAAATAATGTTCTGTTTTGTTCTGAGAAGCTCGTACTGCTTTAGTCATACTCTGGTCAATAACATTATTCTGATGGATTTCTCCCCCAAAATAGCAGATTTTTATCTATTTGACCACCATCACACAGACAGAAAGAGCTAACTGAGGAGTCTTGTGTGAAAGATGGAAGGCAGAAACACAACACCTGTACTCCAGGCTACTTCATCCAGCACTTGAATTAACACACATCCTTTAAGTAGCTCAGTTTCCCATTTTACACATTGTTTATAACTGCTTTTCTGCAAATAATCAGAGACTTCAGTGGAATTATCCCCACGACACACTTAAATCTGACTTGCCAGTCTGACTTAGTTTTTCTTCTGCATTCTGCCACAAGCCCTTACAAAAAGGAGTCAATCAGAGATGTACCTGAAGCACAAAACTCAGAAATATTGGCAGCACACAAAATTCCCTTAGCTTTTATTATTCATCAGATTACAGTATGCTTTCCAAACTAATTTTCTGGAAGTATTTCCTTATTATCCACCCTTAACAAGAAAGAATACTTCCCTTGGTCAAGAACACCCTCTGCCATAAAGACAGCCACATAACTACACTTTCGAAACTAATGCTGTGTCTCACCTCAGTTAAATACAGTGGGATGGTAAATATATACTTTATCTATACATCTCTTTAAACTCAAAATCCTTTGCATTGGCCCAACAGGAACTGCAGTGAAAGAGATCTTCTTTTTTAAGCTACCCAAGCCATTGATAAATGTTTGGGGTTTTCTTTCAAAAATTTCCGAAATACCCATAAGAGCCTGGTTTGGAAAACTCTGTAGGAAATACAAGGATTCAGTTAGTTTTCCTTTTTCTTCTCATTCTCACCCTTTGCCTAAGAGCTGTCTTGGTAGTTCTCCTCGTTTGAACAGTAATTTAGTACATATGTTTATTCCCGCTTGTATACTTAAAGCATTTTATAGTTCCTAATTTCCTAGTTATAAGATTATACCCTCTGATTTCCATGGCTCCCTGCCAAATATAACAGTTTATTCTGTAATATTGAAAACATATGCAGAAGCTTCAGCAAGCCTGATTTCCCTCCTGTCTTTCACTTCTTTCACAAATGTTCTTTCTGAACAGACCGATTGCCTCAGACCTTTTACATTTCTTTCTTTTCTTCATGGGCTCACTGCAGTCACTAACTACCATCCCTTGCAATATTAACTGTTTCAGAAATTGCTCACCAGATATTCCATAGTAAAGGTGGCAAACTCCGAGCAGAGGTAAATTGTGCAGATGGAGTTCCATGAGTGTTCATCTGCCTTAGTGGTGTTGCAGGCTCACCTAAAGGAGGAGGCTTTGGACTCCAAGTTCCCCCAGCCTGTGAAAGGCACTGCAATATCTGAGGATTTGCATATGGGGCAGACTCACAAAGCAGCTGTATCCAGCAAAAGCAGCTGCCATGGTATTCCCCAACACTGCTCTGCTTATGCCCAGCAGAAAAGCTGTTTGCATTGGGTTTTGTCTTGCACATCACCCTTGCTAACAAATTTCTTTATTTATTAATGCAGTGATAACACATCACCTAACTCATATCTATCAGAAACATTTTAAAGATTTCATGCAGATCAGGAAAATCCTTTCTGAAATTGTTCTCACTAAAATCCTACAGGGAACACGACAATTTTGACTGAAAGGACAGTTGAACATATCCTCTGTGCTTAGCGTCCTCAGCCTTTCCACAAAGCCTCTGCCTCCACCTGCATAAACATTTCCTAGTCTGCTTTTTTATTCTGCCCTCAGAGATCTGTAATAGTTCCCTGTGATTGCTCTTATGCCTTTCCTGTGCTTCACTTCAATCAAAGCTGTCTCTGCACTGGTAGCCAAACCACATGTCATTTCATCCTTTCACCAGAGTGTTCTCCTTTGTCTCCCATAGCGGAGCTGCAATCCATTTTAAAGTGTCTGTGACCCCGTTAGACTGCACAGGAGAAAAAAAAAGCATATAATGTGTAATCTTGGAGAAAGGGGAAAAAATGATGAGGCAGAGCGAGTAAAGGCCTAAGTTTGAGACTTTCTACTTTATCTAGTGAGGCAAAACCCCCCACCACCTGCAGAGAAAGCCTGCCCATGGAAGGAAGCTCGTGCCACTCAGGGCAATCGTTCACCTTCCCACTCCACTCTGCAGGTGACCACAAAGGCACAGGCTTGCTTTTGAAACTTGATTCACACTAGAAGTAATACTAGGAAGAAAAACAGAGGTTAAACTGTCCTGGGCCATGAAATTCAAACAAAAGCATCTGCTGGTTATTTTTTCCTTATGCCAGACATAGTAATGGGACATTTTACTGTGATGCCTCCACTCCCTTCAGCAGCTACAGGAGGGGTTCTGAAGAAACATCTGCATTGTCACTGACCACACAGTGATTTGTCCATGTTTCCATTCACAGTTTCTTGCCATGCTCCATTTGTATCTTAAATCTAGCTGGCTAAAAACTTCACAGAATATATTGTTTAACTAAGTAATACCCAGTTAAAACTCTAGGTAATTGACAATTATTTTGTGCAGGACTAACAATGTGAACTGGTTTGAGCCCCCTAGCTCACTGTCACACACACAGTGTGGTGCCTGCTAAGGCACCACACCCACAGCTGACCTGCACCCACACCTACACCCTGCACATCCAGGGAGGCAATGGTGGCCGGACCTGAGCAGTACAAACATGTCTCCTGGAAAGCAATTCACTCTTCTCCTAATGCAAAACATTATTCCTATGCCATGCAGATAAAGTATAACAGCTAATGAGAGAACAGGGAATAAACATCACTTGTGATCATTTATCAGTGTATGGGGGTTTTATTATAACTGACTTTCATCTCTGATGTGATCAGGATGAGCTGAGTCTTGAGATGTACCCCAGAAGGTCTTGACTGTGGCACTCCAGTCCAGCTTCAGCAGCAAGTATCTTCAAAACTACAACAAACATTTTAATTATGTTTTGAACTAGAAACTGTGAATAAAAAGCATGTTTGCTATATTTTATACAGTAATTTTTTTCAGAAAAGAGTCATAAATTGAGTAGGAGTGACTAAAATTAGAGTGTTAGGAAAGACTAGAGTTTGTTAGATTAAGAACTTAATCTGTAAATACTGCAAAGTTATGTGAAATGGCTACTGTTTCTGAAAATTAATTTTCCCCACTGTATTGCCTTTCTTGATCAAATCATGTATTATTTTTCTCAAAGAATGCTGAATTACAGTGAGCATGGAAGCAACGAGGGGAATTCATCCAGAGATAATTCTTAGACAAGGTGACCAAAATTACAAGAATGCCCACAGACTCTGAGTCTTTATTTCTGGATTGATTTTAATTTCATCAAAAGGCTACAAAGACTGTTCTAAATAATAACAGTAAAAAAAGGTTTACAGTTTTATTGGAAAATCTATTGGTCTGTCAAGCTATTATCTGACACCACTGTTGCAGTACATTAAATTTTGCAGTAACAAGGCACTTGGCATCCTCATTAGTAGATACGTGACTCCTTGGGAGACTGAACATTTGCTAAACAGTAAGCTAGCAGGCAACAGCACTTCTGAAATTCCTGCTTCCCAGGATCCATTTCCCTCTCAGTGTACATACACTATGCTTCTCCCTGTGCACACTGTGCATCCTACACGGGGAACGAAAAATGAGCTAACAAGCATGTGGAGTAAACTACCTTTCCAAACTGAGGCGTGCTGGAATTTCTTGTGAACGAGAATAATCACACTAAACTACCCCACATCTGGACCAGTGTAATCCTCTTCTTTGACTAAATTAACTTTGTGTGTTCGTTCACAATTAGACATAGCCATTGCAAACATGACATGGTTTAAAGCCTTGTCATCCCCTGTGCAACATGCAGGACAAAATCACTCAGGGGGATTCACTGAAAGCTTCTTGGGTCTCCCCTTTGCAAGGAACAAGACTGATGAAAGAAAAAGTGTTGTCTAATACCTTTGTATTTCTCAGGTCTCACAACTACCAGAAGGAAGGCTACAGGGAAATTCTCTTCTGATTACTTGGGTTGGCTTTAGTGCTGCTTTGTGTCAGTGAAGAGCACTAAAGCTGCCTTAAGTGTACTGTGACACAGAGCTGGGAGCTTGGGGCTTTGCAGGCCTCAAGGTACCAGCTGCCGTAATATTCAGATATCTCCAAGTATCTCAGTTACAATATAAGCTGGTCTTAAGAATCAATTTAATGTCAGAGGTTGGACAGGAGGAACTCTTTAAAATTTTATTTGGCAGTTTGTTTCTATAAAATCCCATTTTATATTTTCAGTATTTTCACTATGTTTTATAACCTCGCTAAGCTCAGGTACAAGGAGAGATGATGAGCACATAGCTTGCATATAAAATGAATGAGCTTTTCTAATTTTTGCTGATAAAATAAAAACTTTCACCTAAATTAGGTTGAAATATGCATCTGTTCTCCTGCATTCATGTGGCTTCATTAAAGTGCCTCTTTGTACTTCAGTGAACAATTACAAATCATTTTACCAATTTCTTCAGACACTCAGGCATGCCAAGAGCTAATTAACTAGTGTGACAATTGCAAGAAGAAGCAACATAATTCAGTTTTTTAAATGGCTGGAAGGTATTTAATTTGAATAAAAGGGCAATTAAATAGCAGGAGTAATAAATGGTATTGACAGGTAGGATGCACATATCAGAAAGGTTGCTAACAAAGTATTTGCAGGTACTTTGAAAAACTCCACTTTGGAGTTCTGAAATTAGGATTAATTGGCTGGAGCTGTTTTATAGACTATTTCACACATTTAATACCTTACAATCTATCGAGGTAATCAGCCATGTGTAAAGAACAAGTTTTGAATCGATCCCCCAATTAAGTAAAATACAAGGTTCTTTGTATGCAAAATGTAGAATGCTAATGCAAGAGTCATCTGGCACAGTAGAATACAAGTAGGAAAGACCTTTTCAGTATAGTAAATCCCAGAATTTATCAGAATTTGAGCATTTGTTGGCCAAACTTAGAAGTGACTGCTGCTTTTGCTGTGGAAATTTGATAATAGTAATCACTGATCATGCAGACTTCTATTTTGTAACAATCAGTATTATTCTGCATCCACCTTTTTTTGCTTATTTAGTTTAAATAAGCTTTCACTGTGTCTTTTAAAATACCAAAATTGACTAATGGGAAAATAGTCTCCCTTTCTCTCCTTAGGACAATAAAAAATAGAAGAATTAGTAAGTTCCACAAGAAGTTTGAAAAGCAGAGTACAGGTAATGAGCTACCAATGACATTGCTTGAAAATATTGGCCCTGTGGGACATGGATTTCACTTGACTGTTGGGGAAGATGAAACAGGAAAGCCTTATAAATATGATTGCCTGACAAAAGATTTTGGGAATATGAAAACTACAGGCGACATCGAAATGAAAGCCACTTTTGAAATACCAAGTCTTAGTTACTGAACAACTGGAAAACAATGGTATGGCCAACTGAAGGTAATCCCCTCTTGATTGAACAATACCCTCTGCTTGCAGGCAGGTCCAAGGGTCAGAGCAGACCCTACTAGCTCAACAGAAGGGGTCCAAAGAGCAGTTTTTAGGAGTTAAGATGTAACACTCTATGGTAATATAAGAATTCTTATAGGCTGTATGTAAATGCCATAGGATTTGTATCTTGTATTAGATTGGTTAGTGACAATTAGAATATTCAGTACAGAAGATGATTTATTGTATTGTAACCAGGACTTCACGAGTCCATTCCATTCTATTCTCATCATTTCTTCTTCACTCTTACACTCTCTCTCTCTCTCTCTCTCTCTCCTTACTTACTCGCTTACTCTCTTGCTCTCTTGGGCCTGCTCAGAGCTGCCAGGTGCAGCTCTGAGCAGTGCCCCTATACCCACGCCCTTTGCAATAAACCGCATGTTCCAAGATCTGCCTATAGAGATCTCTCATCACCGTCCGTCTCCGTCCGAACCACCACAAAGTCCTACACTTGACATTCTACCTCAGTTGTCACTGTCATGTTATGGACTCAAATTACTCTTTATCCAGGGCATTCCTCAATTCCTGCCCCCAGTTTGTGAGTTCCCATTATCATCCTTGCCTCAAGTCAAGTATCTTGTAGAAGCAAAAACAGTGGATAAAATACCTCATGGATCTGAAGGAAAGAATAGTTCCCTACCAGAGAAAGGTCATATAAGCTTAGGAAAACAGAATCTGCCAGATCTGGGGACCACCATCTCCACCAACATGTGCAATGGAGCCCCAGACCCTCCCTAGACATCAAGTAGTCTTAACAAGATATTTAGTAAGCTCTGAATAACCTGGTGACTTCTGGGCCTCTCCTCCTCACATCTGTGGTCAAAACTGTGCAAGTGACAAATGAAAACAGTTACGGTGTAAAAAATCCTAACAAAGTCTTTGTCCGTGTTATTTCCTCACTTGATATTTTGTAGAGTGACCCACTGAGGACACACACAGACCAGAAAGCAAAGATCAGTTTTTGCCTGAAGACACTTAGGAAATGGGTAGTGGGGATGTTAGATCTGGGGGACCAACGTAACTCTAGCCTGATGTCTTCTATGGTTCAATGGAGCAAGACTTACATATTTTTATACATGCAAATTTTTTATTTCCTAGCTGCTCACTTAAAAATGGCTAGAGGTTAAGAAAGGCAAGTGCAAATTCATCTGTGTATTAAATTAGATGAGAAGGATGTACTAGCTCTTGCCGGAAACAGATGGGCTTGGTAACAGTATACTCTGGTTGGGCAAACACTTTGCACTCCTGTTCCTACGTAAAGTATCAAACATTATTTAAATTCTATGTTGGGAATTTAAGCACAATATGTTGCTAAACCATTAGTAAAACAACAATCTTTACACTTCACTGTGATACAAAAGTCATATAAATTAACATTAGAGTCAGTTGAAATCTTGCTCAACTGTCCTTGATCAGGACTCTCTGCAACAAGATCAATATACAAAGTAGTTCCTTATCTTTTGGGGAGATACTCATTTACCACAAATCTCCCATTCCCTAGTCTGGCTGGTATGTGTCTCCAGGAAAAAAGAACATCAGCTTTGAACCAGTTAGTTTCTCTAGAGGATAAGTGATTGACTAAGAATAAACTTGGAAACATTGTGTTGGACTAGGCAGCATGTGACCAACAGGAACATAATTTTCTAGGGGGGGAGAGTTGAAAAGTATTTTTCTGGTTTGTTTGGATTATTACAGAACAAACTTATTAATAAATTCATTACATACTATTACATAATAACTGGTTTTCTTACTAAACACTTTCCTGTACTCTTCCTGCTGATAGCATGTTCTTTACAGCTTTTTACTTGTTAGCCAGCCTTTGATCTCTAAGCTACAGCTGTTTGTGTTAGAAGCCAAAAAAAAAGGCTGTTTACGTCTTGCATGACCAAAGTATACAACTTGAGCTCTTCATGTATCATAGTTAACCCCATTTCAGCTCAAGACCTTTCCAAGAACAGTTCAACCTCCTCATTAAAAATCAAGCAAACATGTTTCTTCAGAATAAAATTCAGACTCTGCTGGGAAATTAAGATATTAAAAGTAATGAAGATTTTAAAATATTTTTTAAGAAAGCAAGCACTTTGGTAATTTTTTTTTGGACAGCTGTCTTTCTCATAACCTGGACTGCACTTAAGACAGATTTTCTTGCTTTAGTTTCAAACCTTGAGTTCCATCTGCTGTTTTGCAGTCCCCATTCATAAACAAGAGGCTGGAAATGACAATTTAATAATGGCACACTGGAGTCATTTAGGTCATTAGCTTTCTTTTGCTTCTTAGATGTTTGTTCATCTTTTTCTGTAGAAATATGATAAACGTTATGAGCCATTCTAACATACCCCTTTTTTCTTGCCATTTCCTTGTTCACACTATGGAGTTTATCATTACTTCCTTCTTGGTTTTTAAAGACTGTCTAAAAAGCATGAAAGAAAAGACTTGTACATCATGAGGAAATTCCCTCAGAATGAAAATATATGGATATATTCAACCCTGGTGGCAATCTCCTAATACATACTGAATTTTGTCATGAGTTAACTTACTCAACTTTTGAGTGAAACAGACTGAAAGAAGAAAAATCTTTCAGGCCCAGGAGAATTCTCTGTTATTTAGTCTGGAGTGGGATAAAATTACTAATCTATGAGGGACTGAAAATGTGCAGTTAGAGGAGATTAAAAATAATTTTCTTGCATAATTCTTCTTTTACTGTGTCAGCCATATACTTTGCCTATGTAGAAACCAAATTTGCAAGAAGAGATCCTTTCAAGCAACTTGAAAATAAAACTAGCAAGAAAAAAATCCAAGCCAAACCAAACATTTAAATTTCAAGTGCTAAAATTCATGATGAAAATACTGTAGAGATAAGAAAAGCCACACAAGCTTTTCCATATTTTCGTAGTCTGTGACCTTGCTTAATCTCACAAAGCACTGTGCAGCAGCATGGAAAATCTCCCATAATTTCTCTAACGAGCTGATGTACACTTCATAGAATAGACAGTTGTTGACCTATTGTAGCAATTGTTTGGTTTCCAATTACACAGCTTGAAAAACATCAGGTCCTTGCGAGAGTATGTAAATATTATCAGTCAAGTGCACCTCTTATTACTTCACTGTAGTCAAGCTATTCTAATAGAATTACATAATAAATTAATTTTGTCCAATGTATAATTTATCCAGTGTATTTTTTACAAAAGAAAATCAAAATACCAATAAGCTGTTTCGAAGAGAAACAGCAAAGAATATTGCAAAGGGCATTTAGATTATTATTTTTTAACTTTGGATGCTAGCCAAATTCCAGAGTTCTCTAAAATGTTTGCATTTTGAGGAGCCATTAATAGAGGGGTCTGGTGTATTTAATGTGACCCTACAAAGACTATCCAAAGACCTGTTATTCTGAATTCAGTAGGCAATACTTTGCTGATGGCTTCAGCACTGTTTAATTAAGTGTTCAGCTCGAGAGCTGCCCCTCTAAGTTCCCTTCTCATTTTCCTTCTCTGCCACCAAGTACTGAGGCAACCAAAGAAGACGGAGCCAAACTCTTCTCAGTGGTGTCCAGTGGGAGGACAATATACAGTGGGAATAAAATGAAAAATAAGAAATTTTATCTCAACCCTCAACACTTTTGTAGTGTGAGGGTGGCCAAGCACTGGAATAGGATGTCTGGAGGAGTTGCGGAGTCTCCATCTTTGAAGCTATTAAAATACTGACTGGACAGTGTCCCAAGAAGCCTGCTCTAGTTGATCCTGCTTTGAGCATGGGGTGAAGGGGGTGGTGGATTAAAAGATCTGCAGACATCCCCTCCAACCTCAATTGTATGATTCTATGATTTATATGTAATTTAGGGATTTTTCTGAATTTCTTGTTTATATTCATTACCAACAAGCAATTCCACTTTCTAAATATCCTTTAGCTTCTTCTCTTATCCACATCATGCTTACAGTGCTCATACTTGTCTCTAAGAGACACCTTTCTTCATTACACCAGCTTTCCTTATGACTCTTCTCTGCTTCTTACCCTTCTCTTCATCAGCTGCCCATAATATTCCACCCCCAGTTCATGACTTCTCTCTACATACTGATAATTACATTCCAGCTCCAGAGAAATTCTTAGTTCTTTAATACATGCCTGATTCATATTAAATTATTAGGAAAACAGTTGGGAGCAAAGTTTTTATCTGCATTTCTCTTCTCCGCTATTTGTCTACCACCCTTGCTGCAAGCTTTTTCATGAAAAGTTCCACAAAAATGAAGTAGGCATCCTTCAGCAGCAAAGCATCAGCCAACAATAAATTACAACACCCAGAAAGCATCAAACACCACAAAACAGACTTGTTATTACAGGCGGACTGTTAACTCATTTCTCATTCTGATGGCTTATCACACAACTGCTAGGAAGAGGTCTTGTAACATTTACAAGATGCAGATTTAGCCTACAACCATGAGAGACAACTTCATTCTGCTTCCAAGCCTTTTGAAACTTCTTTTGATATTTTGCAGCACCCCAACTCTCATCATCCTTCACTGCAATTATACTTTCTTACTAGGGGAGCAGTAAAAACTACTACTTACAGAATAAAGAATTCTTCTACATGATTGGACTAAAAGACTCACTGGTCATTTGGTGAAATAAAAAAGCATTAACAAGAAAAGAAGAAAAACCACATACAAACCTGAAAATAAGATACTCAGAGAACCTTTTCTTCTTTTGCTATTAAGTAATGTGAAGAAGGGAACTTTTGACCTATTGTATCAAAGCATTTCTTTTCAGTATGCAATTAAGAAAGTGGGAAATTGCAAAGATACTTGTTCAAACATGCATACACAAAGATATTCCCCAACATTTTCTTTAGTATTTTCAAGCCTTCTTCAAGAAGCTTTTGTAAGTACTAAAAATGCAGCATCGTTATTAATATGTTCAGATTCAGTTTTAAACAAGTTGATATAAGTCATATTAACAAGATTTAAAATGTGATAAAGCTCTTGCATCAACACTTGCCTTTCTTCTGTGTTGACCTTGCTGTCAATTGATGATTGATGTAATTTTCCCAAGAAACACGGTTCGCTAAGAACTGGATGGAGGAAAAGTGATTCACAGAGTAAATCTGAATCTGCATCAAACTTATAAAGAACATTTGGACACAACAAACGTGCACAAAAGGAAAAACCAATCACTAATATGTCAGCAGATGTCTCAGATCAAGGTTCTGTGTGAAATGCACTTTTGTGCATTTTGACAAGGTGATTGCGGCTGGTGAAAAATCATACAAGGAGACATTACCAGAAACCCAAGAACACCAGGATAACTACGTATCTGCACACTGGCACACCTTACAAACACCAACTCCTTGACATTAGTTCCTCCGTATTTCTGTTTAGCCTTTTTCCTGACTGAAATCTAAATTCAGTGAATGACATATAAAAATGACCCCAACAAAGAGGGAAAAAAAAAAAGGAAAATATGGCTTTATATTGTCAACTCTTGATGGACAGAAAAATAAAGTTTAATTATAACAGTCAAATCTGAGTGTACAGAGAGATCCATATACAATTACTGAAGCTTTTTTATAACTGCACTGGCCATAAATGGAGTTAAATAGATGTGGTTTATTTCTAAACTTCTCATAGAGATATAAACCAAACAAAAGGGACAGGAAATCACTATATGATCAATAGTGAAAATACTGCAGTTACTCAGGTAGTTTCTGGGCATTTGTCTAACACACAGAAATAACAAGGCACTAGTACATGCTATGTGCATGAGCAAAGGGCAAATTTGTATTCTATTAATGAAACAAATTATTTAGAAATATAAGGTAATCTGCTAGGTTTAAAATATTTCTTTGCCTTATGTAAACTGTGATTCCTTGGTGAAAAAAAGAATTGGTGACAAATTCTTCCTGTGACCATTGTATGAAATACAGCTACAGTGAGGTGCAAAGACTTCTTAGTCAGGAGAACACAATTTTTATGAAAGAGAACCAACCTAGGTAAGTATTTTATTTAGTCAGATGAAAGAATTCTTGCAGTCCACCTTTAAATATATATATAGCTTTATCTTTAGCCAAAACCAGATCTATTAAGTATGAATTTGAATAAGATAATAATCACATTGTTCCAAACATTGAAGGATGCAGAGTATTTCAATGAACAGTAAATTTTCTTTAGTTATTTTTCAGGAGGAACAACTCTAAGTCATGGTGTGCTGCCAAACAAGCCTTCCTAACAAGCTGTTGGTGTAAAAACACTTGACTCTGTCCTAATGACTCACTCCACCCTTATTTTGTGTTGAGCTAAGCTCTTTTTCTCTAATAATATCTTAGTCATTTCAATAGGGTAAGATATTCCTCCAAACAGTGCTTCTTTTCACTAACATACAACTCAAACTGGCAAACATGGAATAATCTTTTCCACAATAACCATCACATAGGGGGCTATTGATTATATGATGTTGAAATATGAAGGCATATTGTACTTCATACTGAGGTAAGTCTAAAGCCAATGGCTGTTAAATTACATGATCAAAAAATGCCTCCTCTTCATATTTGAAACCAGGCCAAGAAATGTTGTAAAGTTAATAAACTGTCATGCTTGTTCTTCTATGCCGTATGAAAGAAACTCAAAAGAAAATTTCTTTGCAAGAAAATGTGCAATTAAACAGGACAGAAAAATTTAAGCAAAAAAAGCTTAATCGGAGAAGCATCTAAACAACCTTTTCTTCTGTTTAAATATTCAGACATTTCTGTGTCAGAGATTAACAGCCAGTTCAAACTCTCTTAAAAAAAAACCAAACCGAAAAAAAAAGGCAGAAGAAAACAGCAGCTTTCTCCTCCTTTTCTGCTTGAACTCCACTATTCAGTAGAGTGAATGAATGATTTAAATAGGTCTCAAGTACACACAATATACTTTGATTTGTGCCTTCAGTAATGTCACTGAAGCCAATTAACTCAACCAAACTTTTGGCTTTTACCTGCAATGTACAAAAAAATATGATATTCAAGTGATTTTATAATGAATATCTACTCAGAACAAAGCTGGCTAAAAATGCAGAATTGCTTTTTCACTAAACACTTATGTTTGTTCAGAATTTGTTTTTAATCCAACGTGAACCTTTTTTTCCTTCCAAATAATTTTCCAGTGAACTAGAAATTCTGAGAACAGCCTTTTTAAGCAACGAAATGACTGACTGTGTCTGCCTTTTCTTCAGTTCTCACATAAGATCAGTTCTTATCTCCTCAGGTAGTGATGAAATCAGAGGACAGGAGGCTCTTTAACAGTAGAAAGAGTCAAGATGCTAGAAAGAGTCATCCCTCTCCACCCACCACACAGGACTAAATACCAATTTTAACAAGATACAAAATATTTTTCATCTTAATTTAATTTTAAATCAAATTCTACTACTGTTGGTAGAAAAGTCTGCTGACAGTGGTATAACTCATACAGTCCAACTTCAATTTTGGCAGGTCAGCAACTCATGCCTGCAACAGAGTTTCTGTGGAAGTTCCCAATATCCCTAGCCAGGACCTTTGCTAAAGGAGCAGAACACATCAGTTTGCACCTTGAAGAGTGACAAAGCAAGTTACTTTGTGGGACTGAAAGGAGGTACACTTCCTTGCAGCACAGTGGAGAAATGCTACAGGTCCATCAGCCCTCGGCTGACATTCACACAGCTGGTAAGGGTGCAAGAACCTCTGGGGGCACCTGCCATTCTGCCTTCTACAATATGACTGGAACAATATGGATTTACACCACTTGAGTCTGGCCTAGCAGTTGAACCGTCCATTAAATGGGCAGAAAGAACCTCACTCCTGCAAACCCCTATGCCGAAACAGCCACAACATCCTCTCCCAGGTGTTACACCTCCATGTGTGCAATCTGACAGCTACAGCTAAGAGCTCCCCTGAATCCATTTCTGGGAATAAACATGCTGGAACTTGCACTGTGGACTCACAGGAGATTCAGTCAAGTATTTATCCTTTTCCCTTTTACACTAAAAAGGGTAATTGAAAAAACAACAGCAACAAAAACCTGAGTGTGCACATCCCTACAGTAGCTTCAATAAATTACTTCATTAGAATTGCAGAATATTACCTAGGAAATCGCAGGCCAACTGGCACCACAGTTATTAAGGAAAAAAAATCCCAATGGCTGCAAAGAGCCTTCCTTATTAACAATATGTTCTATTACAAAATCCCATCCTTCAAGCAGGGTGTTATTAGTAATGGCACAGGACACACATTTTGATTCATTTATTGAACCCTTTGGTCTTCTGATTTATTAGTAGGGGATCTCTCCAGGTTGGTGGGGCTTACTAAAATCCTGTTTAATTCTTCTTCATTTTTCTTTATTAGGCTCTTACACATTTTAAGCCACTACCTTTTATGTTTTCTGAACTCCAGGCAACTTAGCCCAAAGAGCTAGCACAGGAAGAGATTGCAGATAAGAAAAATAAAAAGCTACAAAATTTTAAATATGCTTTAACTGGACACTTACTGGTGGGAACTTAAAAGACAATTTTATTCAACTATCCTTCACTTTGTCCCTTGGGACCATAACACTCTTTTTATTCTGCAGCTTATATACATACCCTCCCACACGTTTCTGCTAGTCAAAGCTTTCAGGCTAAGCTGATGACAGGTGGCAGTCCTAGCATGAGAGGACCACATGCTGCGGACAATAATGAATTTCCTTCAGGCCCAAATGGAAGTCTTGTAACCTTAGGTTGACTTACTCTCCTCTTCAGTTAAATAAAAATATTTCACCTCATACAAAGAGCTCAGCAAGATACAGAAACAGCAAGAGCCAAATGAGTAGAGGGATTTAGAGCTTTTCCAAGGTGCACTTCCAGTTCAACCATTTTCAGTCACTCATTACAGAATGCAGTAAATCTCTTACTCTGTTTTTCAGAATCCAACATGCATTATCCAAAAGCAGGTGAGAATGGAAGACTGGAATGGTAGAGTATATTCCAAAGTTTATTTTTCCTTCTGTAAGGGACATCACTGAACTATAACAAAACAGCTATTCTGACTATAGCTAAACTCAGTGTAATGTCACACCTATGGAATAGAGCATTTTGAAGTTTGCAGGGCCTTATAGGCTTTAGATATTTTATGCCTTTCTAATTAGTTACTATTTCCAGTGTAAAATGTAAAGAAATCAGAATACAGCAAATTACCTAAAGAAGCAGATCATGAGGACAGAAACATTCTTAGAAAATTGAAAGTTTTAATTGTAGATTGAATGAACAGAGCTTTGGCTTTCCTTCATTTAGCTGGACTTTTGAAAAACTTCAAACCCATGAATTCAAACCTTAGATAGAAGGAAAGAAACATGATTTCTGCTCATAATAATCTTCTTTATACCATGCCTGAGAAATGAAAAGAACAAAGTCTGTATAACAAAGTGTTTGGCTCTAAATGGCCTGCAATAAGTACTGGGTATACAGTCTCTCTCATGGTACTAATAACTCACATTTATTGATGACCTCTGGTCTCACAGTGACCGTGACAAAGATTATGATGTCGAAATCCAGACATAAAAAATGTCTGGACAAACAGAATGTGTATCAGAAAGGTAGCAGTGTGATATTCAAAGAGTTTTAGCTTACTGCAGGACATCAGAGAGCAACAAAGTCTTTACATCTATCCACTTTATCTTCCTGTTTTAAGTACCTCACGCTGGTTTTTATCATCGCGATAAAAAGAATCCCAGCAGTCTTCAGGTGACAACAGTAACCTGGACCAGGATTTAAATGAAGGACTTTGCAGTGAAAAATTCTCTTTTTCATTAGCAACCATGTGATTCATAACTCATTTATCTTGCCCTTAAAATAAACCACATTTTCAAAACTGTGCCTTGACATCTCTTCTCTTTTCCTTCAGTTATGACAAATGGAAAAAATGTACAACATGTATTTCTTCTCTGACTGACAGCTTATACAAATTATTCCTTTATGTCTTTGTAGTTTTACATTCAATATTTTAAATGCCTGAAATTGCATATAGTCGTATTGAATTCCATTAGGATTCCTGAGTCTGTCAGAGTAATAATATATTTGAGTTTTTGAACTTCATACATACTTCATTTCATTTACAATGGTTATGTTAAAAAGTCTATTTTCTCCTTTTAAACCAGGTACCGAACAAATTCTAATCATTATCCCATGAGATTACTATTTTTCTATCCATATTTGAAATAGTCTTTCAGGGAGGGCTGCAACACATGTACTAAAATAATATGCATCCATCCAAAGGTCCTTCAATAACTTCCTAGCTCCCATGACACACCCAGGATCTCCTCTCAACTTTGAGAACAGAGATGCCATTCAAATGGTCCTTTCAACTGAGCCATAGGAGATACTCTCTACTGCCCTAAGGAAAATAGGACCCTAAGGACTGCAGGAACAAGAGGAAATAAAATTTTACACTAATGTTTGACAATCTGCATATCAATAATAGAATATTGTTTTACTCATGCTCCCAATGTTAAATAGAGCTAGTTAACTAACAAATGCTGGAAAAAGTAATTCAGCCAAATTGCACCTGTTACTAGATGATCTTGCAGTAAATACTTAGTTGATCATTGAAAGCCTTCAAGGTCATACACTGCAATCAGTCTGAATGCTGAACTTTCATGCATTATGTGTGAGAATGCACTAGATATGTTTAGTCAGGAGCTGGAAACCCTATTTTGTAATTGTATCAAGAGATGTTTGGCACACACATTATGAACAATATATATGCAGGCTTTGAGAGAAAGGGCTTTTTATAATAGTCCTAATACATGGACATAATATGTAAACATAGCACGTACCAGGGGTAGATCAGAAATTAAAACTGTTATAAATCTGAATCCCTATCAGCAAGGAATAGAATATTTGAATTATGCATAATGTGGGGAAAAGGAAAACAGAGCAGTGCACATGCACACACTAAATTACAGGATGAATATCAGAGGCCATCATATTTCATCCTCTACCTCTCCTTCACTAATAAACCCTGCCAATGAAATAAGCCTCAACAAGTTTTTCTCCTGCTTTGTCAGTTCCTCTTGTTCATGGCACCTTACATATCATACTGATTTACTGGTCTTTTCATAGCCCATCTCTCCTGAAAAATAGTTTTTCCACAATGCCCCAAAGAAGCAAACAAGTAGCACACATTAAATTCCGTGACAAATTCTTTGTCAGTCTTTGCAGTACATCCTGCCTTCCTGATTTTGAATATCACAGGTTACAGATTTCATTTGTCTGCTAACATATACAGTGACAATTAAGAAAGACTCAATCACCACGATAATCAGTTCCTTAAGTTGGCAGCCAGAGGCTGTCACTAAGGACAGGATATATTGCCCAATATCCACAAGCTCATACAGAAAATTCACATATAAATTCAATAGAAGACAATACCAGTCTCAAAATTGTTTACAGAGTAAAAAGCAAAGGCAGGCAACCGGCTGCACAGAGCACAAGCTGAGTCTCCACCACGGCAAAGTAGGTGCAGGTCACAGCCACGGCAGGCAGAAGGCTGGCCCTGGGCCTTGCACGCAGCTGAGGTTACCCCACAGGCAACTGTCCTCTCCTCCACTTTTAGCCAGATGCTTGTAAAAATCATTCTCATGAAGGTGAAGGGAAAAAGGCAGGAGAGACCAGGGTTAAGGGGAGAGAATACAGGAAGCTTGGATGGCCAAGGGGACGAAAACATGAAACTCATCATTTTCCCTTCTGCCTTCCCCACCCACTCAACATAGCAAGTGGATTGCGAAGTCAGTAAAAGTATTTTTCACAGTTTAAGTAGCTGCTATGCTCTGTATGGCACCTCCTCATTGCTCACATGGATATCCTTTCAGCCATATGTCATCTGCAGGCACAATGTGCCCAGACAATGCAGCTCCAGTCTCTCCCAGCACGGCCCAGCCTCTAGCACCAACGGCCTTGTTCACATTCATCCATTTATGTCTAAATGCTCACAGTGTTAAAATAAACCTGGTTTGATTTTGAACACAAGCATTGACCAAATCATGACTGATAGGTTTGGATCGTGCGGACATACAGTTGGGCATTATACCAACTGTCTCCTGGTGAAAAGAGATCTGTGTGTATAAGAAATTCCTTTTATACTTTAGTTTTTTGCCTCTCCTCAGGGATTATGCCATTATTGATTAGATGCAAAATTAGATCATAACCTGACTAAATAAAATTTCCTTTCATATGACAGCTCTTTGGTCTCTGCTTCCCATGTCACTTTATTACTCATCATGCAAATTATATTAAAATTTTAATTTTCCTTTTCATGTAAGAAGAAAAATCAAGATATCAGACTGCATCCAATTTACATCTATCACTCATAGTGATAGAACAAAAATAGACCTGTCTTCACATAACAAATGAGCATTGCTTCACAGTTTTGATTATAAAGATAATGTGCTCTATTGCATAAAATATCCTCTAAAACACACTTTCCCACTTCTCTAACTCTTATCCAAGTCTACTTGTCACTATTTGACAATTCCTGACACTCACATGGAAGGTGTACACTGCTGCCAAGAAGAACCTTATCCCAGAATAGTACAGTGTTAGACATCTTGACTGTATTGTCTCCACAGTACCTGACTTTGCGCATGGTCAGTAAAATAACAAATCCTAGCAGAAAGAGATTTTCAATTAATACAGCTCTGTTCCATATCACTTTTTATTCTTGTTTATCATGCTGACTGATACAAACATGTCAAGTATTGCATGGCAAAGACCAACAATACAGATGATTTCAGGTCAGATATTCAATAACATATTTGACGTATCAAAACCATTTCCTATGAACAAAGCATCTTGAAGTCAGGCCTTATTAGCCAGATAGCAAAGTTGTGTTTAGCTGGAAAAGAAAAAATAGGCTAAGAGAACTTCAAAATATTTTTAACTCAAATTCTGAAGTTAAAATTTAGGTGACATTTCCCACATGATACCATTGCACAGAACCTCACAAGCTCTGCCTGTTAGCATACAAGCAGTGTGAAACCCTGTGCCTGTTCTGAGAGGGAGTTTTGAAAGAAAAAACCTACAACAAATGGGAAGAAAATTTGGCCTCTGCCCTGATTAAGTCAGTTTTAGAGGGGAGTTGGTTTTAGCCACGAGCATGTCTACTGACAAGCATATCTGTAAAGCATAGGCTTGTCTTTTTTGACCATATTGTTCAGCTACAGATATGTTAAACAAATAAAGGCCATGTTGATTCCTTCACCAAGCCCACCTGAAAGCCGCAACAGCAACTAAGGTACAGAGGAATGAATATTATTATTTTTATGTGACAGAGAAACCTGGAGAAAGAACAAAATAAAGTTAGGGCTTAAAGAAAAATCTAAAGCAAAACCTGAAGGAAGCAGAGAAATTATAAAATTGCAAACAGAGAATCAGAAACCACTCCACAGAGTAAGCCATCCGGATGCTACAATGCAAGTCATACTTGAAAGGAGAAAATATACCTTTGTACAGAAAAAGAACAGTCTATTCACTTTTAAAAATCCCATGATCAGAAGCACGATGTCAAAACAGAAGGAGTTCAGATATTTCTGTGCCTCTGTTTCAGTTTTAATAGATGCCATATCCCCAAGAAACGGGAGAGAAAAAGGTCAGCTGAGCTAAACTGCATGAGGGAAAGAGTAACTAATGGAAGGAAAAGGAGAGAAGTGATGAGGAGAGAGATGTACTGTAAAGGCAATACCTTGGGAGCAGAGAAACCTACTTTTTATTTCTCATGTTTTGTCCCTGGCCCATTGTACAAATATCAGCAAATCACTAAATCACTTTGCAAATCTGAGACAAGTTGTGCTCCTCGCAAACTGGAGGAAAGATGCAGAGGCAGAACAGAATAGTTCCCGTGGCATTGTTGTAACGAGATTTCTCATATCACCATCAAATAATCCCAGCAGAAAATACTTTTTACTATTGGGGCTGAATTATTTATTTTGCAGATGCATGTAAAAGCCACCACTGGGGCTTGCTTAGTTCTTTGGTATACTGCAAAGCATACATATCATGGAAGGGTAACCACTGCCCCAAGGAGGTGACAACCCATCTGTAACGCGGGGAGTTAGCAGATGGAGACCTCCAAAAACCTGTGGGGCAGCATAAGGTGAGCACAAAGCAGTCACAGTTAATGTCACTTCTCACCACCTGCTAAATCTTCACTGAATGTTCCTTAGTCAAAAATCCATCTACTATTATATGTTAGCCACAAACTTGACAGAGATGCAACTCCCTCTCCTTTGCCCTGGGAGACTGCTACAAAACCCAGCCTACCCTCCAGGGCAATTTCAATTCATGCAGGATTCACACAAGTATCCAGGGCTTGCTTTCTGGAACATTTTCCAGAAGATATTATTCCAGAAAGAAGCCAATCTGATGAAAATGAAACTCTGCAAAAACATGAATTCCATTTTGCTGAGATTTTTTTCCAGCTGGGTTAGAGACAAATTTGTCTCTAACCTTGGTCCACAGCAGGGTTAGAGACAAATTACCCTGTACAGACATTATGATAAAAATTAAAATACTCTCCCTGAACATGAAAATTTGTGCAACACAGGCTACAAACTATTAGTCTTCAAGGCCCATGGGCACGCACTTACAGTCAAATTAGTGGTCATTGTGGGTGGGGTGACCTGTTCCACTTTTTATGAGTAATGAATTCTTCACTGGGGTGGGAATACAAGTCTGGTGTGCCCACATGCCTATTAATTGTGACACCCTCTGGACCATGGTGCCTGTCTCACACGCTTTAATAGTAAAATAAAAATGTTTCAGCTAAAGACAGTGAGAAAGTGAGGTCTCCTACTGTCTTTGGGATGTTGGCATTCCTTGCCCTGGTTTCTAGCTTTAGTCAGCATTCAATTATTGATACAAAAATAGATGGCTATAAATAGTAGAAACTGAGGATTATTCACCCTTGCTCCTAGTTCAGTGGGTAAATGGGTAGGAATTATTTGAGTCCTGTATTTTTGGTATGTGCTTTTGCAGCTACACTGCTAGTTCCAAGAGGAAAGGACGTGCCTCTTTTCCTAAGGGGTATGCAAGATAGAAGAAACACTAAAAAAAGGAAAAGAAAAAGAAAAAAGAAAAAAGAAAAAAGAAGAAGAAGAAGAAGAAGAAGAAGAAGAAGAAGAAGAAGAAGAAGAAAAAGAAGAAGAAAAAGAAAAAGAAGAAGAAGAAGAAAAAGAAAAAGAAGAAGAAAAAGAAAAAGAAAAAGAAGAAGAAAAAGAAAAAGAAAAAGAAAAAGAAAAAGAAAAAGAAAAAGAAAAAGAAAGAAAAAGCTTGATGATTTCTTAAAGAATAATTAACACATTAAAAGCATCTTTTCCTCCAACTCCAATTTTGGTACTAACACAGTCTAATTTTCAGAAGTATTCACAAGTGTCATTTACCACCCCTGTCACCAAGAAGTGAATTTGAAGTGAAGATGAGGGCATGAGGCTTTAGGTTTTCTTCCAAACGCAGAAAAGTACAATGCTTAGCTTTGCTTTGCCTGGCTGCTAGGTTTGCAGGGGAGGCAGGAAATGGTGTTTGCTTTTGTTGAGGTTTTACTAATTACCTGAAGGATATTAAATACTTCTAATCCTCTAAAAAGAGTCATAGAAACGTAAAATTTTGAACTGTTAATCTTCTGAGCCCTGTTGGTGACCAGTAAAGGAGGATAAATAAAAGGATAACTAAGTTTTCCCAAATGAAGAAAAGCTTAGTCTTGTAAATGCTTAAGACCTTACACACCTTTCAGAAAAGGAGCTTCCACACTGTTCCCTGTTTTTCTGCCCTCTAGAGATCTAACTCAACACTCAGCTCAGGTGCAAGGAAATAAAAGAAGATTTTACTAGAGAACATACGAAGTTGGCAAAAGTTCATATGAAGAGAGGAACATAAATGTCAGTGAAAACGAAAATTTTTGTTTACAGTATTCACAAGCGAGTCTAACATCTGGAGGAAACCATATCACTTGAATCATTCACTGCAACAAGGAAGAACAATTAAAGAATTGGGACTACTGTAAACATGTCAGAAAGTACTGAGTGACACTTTCTTTATGTAGCAGATTGTTACAAGTCGAAACTTTTAGTACGAACAAAACACCTTCTATAAGCATGGGATCTTTTAACAATATCTCCCTAAAATTTTTCCTCACTGTATCCATTTTACCCCATAATGCTCTTTTTACTTTTTTCTTTTTTTTTTTGACAAAAAAATTTCAAATTTGAGAATAGTAAAGAAGATTGTTAAAAAATAGAATTTGTTGACTACATTCTTCTGCTCTTTTTCTTTTTCCAGAGAATATATATAAATACATATGTACAATTTTACAAATTATTTTTAATAATTTTTTTCTAAAACAAAATAGCTTAGTGTACCATTTATGTGAAAACACTACAAACACTTATGTAATATTATTAAATTTACATCTTACTCCTCACAGTGTTATTCACATTTGCTATTTGTGCTTTCATGTTACTCATTAAAATAACAGTACTGCATCTCCTGACGTGATGACAAATTGCAGCCCTTACATGTTCTAGCAGGGACACATTACTGGACAGGAAGAATAGTATTCACATATAAATGAGTGCTTCTTCATTTATGAAACATTCCCCATACTTTCATGTTAACATAGTCAATGTTCATTAATATTTTAATAAATTCAAATGACTCTTCATCCATTCAAAAATTTATGAACAGTGACTGAGTGCGGGATTTAAAAACTCATTGAATGGATTTCGCTGTTTCTATTTATAAAAATATTCATGGATAATGTTCCGGATATAGTTACCATCTTCAGCTCTCACTGGGCAAAGGTAGGATCTGAAAAACCATGTTCTTACTGCAACATCTGCAGGCACAGATGAAAGTTAGGCTCCATTTCAGTCTGCTGGAATGGTATAAATTCCAGACATAAAGCAAGAGAAGATCCCAGCACCAAGGGTGAGAATTACAGACAAAAGGAAGGGGAAGCACAAAGTCAGAAGAATCCTGGGAATGGTTCTAAGGAGTTAGATGTGCTATTCTTGTAACTAATTCTATGCAGGCATATAATAAAGGTTGCTGTTATCCTGTATGAAGACAGAAGATGAAGTTATCTAATATCAGTCTGGGCATGTTTCAAAACTCAAGGAAGGAAACAGTATTAGCAGTGGGATCAGTATCAAGACACTTAACTGATAAGGATGACAGGCCTTATGAAGCCTGGCACCAAAGAGCTGTGTCTCACCCACGCTCTTGGCACTCCCATCCTCTCACCCCTTAAGAAGCCTGAGAAGCCCGCCAGCTGTCTACTTTAGCATCTCTTCATTCCAATAATCCCAGAAACAGTGTCTTCAAATTCTAAACAAATTTAATCAAAACCAGTGGCAACCTTTCATTGATTTGAGTAAGAACTGGTAAGGCCTTTCTACTGGGAGATGCATGAGACAAGAACTTAGCATTTCTGCATGCACTAATTGTATAATAATTAACAAAAGTAAATTAGATCAAATATAACTTAGAGAAAAACACTCTCCTGAATTATGGCTGTTGAAACATAGCCAGAGAAGCACTTTCAGGAGCCTGCTTGGCTGTGCAGTGCTGATTTAATTATGATGTTTAGACATGGTCTACTACAGAGATAGATACCTGCTGTAGCTTGCAAGCCACACCAGAGCTCAGAGACGAGCTGATGTGTCACCAGTCAGCAAGACAGAAGTGCAGTACACCATTACTTGAATGAATATGGCTTACCTTTTAGAGTTTTGTCTAAACTGTCCCTTTAGTTTGGACCCAAGAAAATTCAAACCAGTGATTTAAGTCTGAAATTTAGGTTTCAGAGAAATTTTGTCAAAACCCATCCTTGCACAGTTTTTTCTGCATTAAAACATTACTGTACATGATCTTGCAGGTTCTCTGTGATTTGGACATAAAATTCATCAGTCCATCTAACTACCTCATCAAGTACTACAGTCTTTCGTCCCGAAAGTTTCTTCCAACATACAACTGTGGAGATGCAGCAAACAGCTACAGAATCTACTAATAAAAGTTCAGTGTTACAACCTCATCATTTTAACAAAAGTAAATAAAGACCGTGCACTGAAAAAAATCCACTAAGTGCTAACTTTAATACACATTATATATTTTCTGATCTCAGGAAATACAATCTAAAAAGCAAAACAAATTTTCTTTCCTATTACTGATAAGGTGTTTTCTTTTTCTTTGCTGTGTTTTGGGGGTTTTTTAACTCACTAATGAAAACAGGCAATCCTGTATTTTGTTTCATAGTGCTTCCCTAGGGGCAAAGATAAACTTCACTCTTATCTTTTCTTTTGTTGTTCCTAGAATGATTGCTCTGTTCATTATACTGTTTGATGTTGCCATCTCAGCTTTCTAATGCCTGATTTGTTCACTTCATTCTCAAAGTTACTACGCTCTTCATTCCAAAAATAAGCTGATTTTCTCATTTAAAAACCAATGTCATCTTTGTGTATCATGGATTTACAGTTCACAGTGTTAATAGATCATGGAAGCAGTGACATAAAAGATTAAATTACGAAAATGTATTTCAGTTGCATAAAAAGGAAACGAGTGATAGTGCCATGTAAGTGAATATAGATCATTACTGCACAAGGATCATAAACAATAGGTACCCATAAGGCACCTGAGTTACAACCCCCACAAGTTTACAAAATGCTAAGAAACAAAATCTGAACTTGCGGATTATGAGACAGAGTGTGCTGGCCACTCCACTCTCCCAGTGCTCACCCACCCAGCTGCACAATGAATTCACCTCTGAGGTGGGAATGGTGATGACTGTATCTCACCCACTAAACCTGTGCATATGGATTCTGGAGCACAAGAGGAATTAGAATGGTGTTTCTATCATTTTGAGTAATCAGTCCTTTCCAAAAACAAATACAGTTAACCATGACATGACTGCTTCTCTTTCTTTTTAAAGTATTTTATGTGTCCTAAACCAGCATTTCTCAAGAGGACTTTGTATGTAACAACTGAGTAAAAATATGGTGACTCAGCTGTATTTTGACTTGAACCTTCAAAACTGTAAATTTTCTTATTGAAAACACTCCTCCAGACATCCTCTGCAATGGTAAAAATAAACAAAAGTCCTTAAACTCTTTCATAAGATATTTTCTAAGTATAAAAGAGAATTACCAATGAAATAAATAAAGCTAACAATCCCAAAACAAAATCTTCAATCTGCTCTTATGTGTTAACATGCTGGTGTTCCTACGTGCCTTTAAATAAAACCCACCAGAAGTAACAAGGAACATTGGGATTGTCTTTTAAAATGCAATCTTTATGTAATGGCTAAACTTCAATTTCATACGGAAGAACATACCACACAATAGCCTGACAGAATGCCACCTAGCTTTGTCTTTTAAAATGCCCACCACAAATCCTACAAGATCATGAGTTCCCAAAGGCTAAGGCATTAGTAAACATTAGAGGACAAGATCCACGTTGCCTTCACAAGGTAAAGGAGCTTGAGCACTGCGTGTGCGACTTGTTTCCATAGCTCCTCCTCTTTGGTCTTTGTGCACACAGCATGCCAATCTACTGCTCGGCTGTGCAGACAAAATCAATGCAAAAAGAAGGCCAGCACATAGTTATACAACATTTGGGATCCCAAAAAGTCAGTATCAAGGGGTTCTCCACTACCATTTCAACCTTCTTGTAAAGATACCACCACGAATCCTCCTGCCACTTGAATTAGCAAGCTGATACTTACACACCTGCTGAGAGCTGCTGACTCCCAACTAATGCCACAGTCATCCAGACTATGAATATGGGCTGAGCATGCAGGACTGGCTTTAGGCTGTGGGTGTGCAGGTATCTAAGGCACACTCAGTCCTTTTCTTGTGTACTCCCTAGCTGCAGCTGCTCTGACATACCTTGAGCCCATTCAGTTCAGTGAGCTGGCATCAAACTACAAGGTTTTTCATTACGGGGAGTTAATTCTATGCCTTATCAGTGAGCTGAACTTAGTTCCTGCTGCCAAATAAGAAGGACAATTCTGTGTTGCTAATACTAGAAACAGGTAGGCTCTGTTCACCTTTGTTACCTCATCCATCTTGTAGGTCTACACTACATAAGTGGAAAGAAAGGCACCTTGCGACCCAAACCATATCAGGATGTCAAGGTGGGCAAGGGTAGGAAAACAAAGACAGCAACTGCAAATTCAATCAGAGGTCAAGTCAAGAGCATGAAACTTGAAAGTCTCTCTTTAGAACAATGTCATAAATGCCAGTTAAAGGAAAACTTGGCAGCAACAACCATTCTGTTTATCTGTGTCTCATTAAACATTTTAAACAGCAGGAACAGGTCAATCATCTGGAGCTGACATTTATTCAAGTTTAGAATTTTCTGTTCTGTAATTTCAGCAACCAGAAGTACACACTTTTACAGAAATGAAAGCAATTTTGTCCTGGTCTGCAACACTCATGCTGCACACTTGCATTTCCTTTCAGGGTGCTATTCCCAGCCATGAACTCTGCTCTCCAGAAAGGATCAGGGACAGCATGAAAAGTATGAAGTCTGAAACTATTATGACAAGGTATCAAGTATCATGTTAATATGCAGTGTCTGTCACAGATTAATTTTAATGCACGAGCCCTTGGGTCATATCAACATCACAGAGTTTTCTGGGTCACCAAATTAAAAGGCATGGCATCATCTCCTTTTGACACAGAAGCAGTTCATTAAAAATATTTGCAGAGATATAGGAAAGTAATCTCAGTCAGGCATATGCTTTGATATTCTTCAAGTTATGCTGGCTTGGGTAGAGACTCAAACAGAGACAAGGTCTTCTGGGAAGAAAAGTCAAACTTGAAAATTAAACTAGATTAAAGTTCTCAGCTGGACTTTGCTCTCAGAGGTGAAGTACACTCTGAGAATGTATAAATTCCTGGCATATCCTGTACAGACCATAAATGCTGATTTTTCAATGAGTTTCTGAACCTGCTGTACCTCTGATTTATCATGAGAACAATGTTGGTGGTCGTTCAAGAATGATTAAATTTTCTCTCCAAATAGTACACTATTCCAAGTGTCAATTTTGATGAACAGTCTGTCAAGGCATGACACAAAGAGTTGAACTAAATCTATCATCACATGGTGTTTGTCATTAAGAAAACAATTTGTACTTTCTTAAGCATCACATTCATCTGTTTCTATTTGTGAGTAGAGCTACACAAAAGCATTGGAGTTTCTTCCATTATCTATGCAAATTACTCATCAACTATAATCAGAAAGGTTGTAGTTGCAGAAAACATTAATTCACTCTTTTTTATAAAAGTTGTTTCAAATATTTTTGAATGTCTAAAATAAGATAATTAGAGATCTAAGCTACTGCTACTGTCAGTCTTCACAATAATCACCAACAACATTAGCAGAAACTAAGTGAGATTCTGGTGTCAAGTCACCTGAATACAAAAAATATTGTAGCTGATAAAAAAAACCAAAACAAAACAAACAAAAAAAACCACTAAGAAAAAACAATCAATATAACACAAGCAAATAGGGATTTCAAGTACGAGAGTATGCAGAGGATAATCACAGACAATCAGATACGTTCCAAATTCTTTACTGTATCTGAATGGAGACTGTGTACTTGCACATTCAGCTGTTGCACTCTTGCCTCTTGCATGTCAGCAATGGCAAACTCAAGGAATCAGTATAGAACTCTGAAGTTGACCAGAGTCTGCAGAGAAGCTTGACTTGAATGTGTCTGACACATCAAAAAGATGACAGAAAATGTTATTAAAATGTTTATATAACTATAACGATGTTCTGAGAACATTAGTCAGTTTCTACCAATCTCATGTGGTTTTGCCATTCTGTTTTATTTTTCTACACTCTTTGCTTGTTCCTTTTATGTCAGTGTCCTTAAAATTGAAAACTGACCAAATATTTATACTAGTCCATAAGTGTATTCATAGAATTTTAACTTTGGACACCTTTAAATGTGGGGGGGGGGGGGG